>NC_048582.1:11120541-11425541 GCF_013265735.2 Oncorhynchus mykiss | reverse complement strand
GTTGTCCCAGAGACCTCATGTGTTGTCCCAGAGACCACATGTGTTGTCCCAGAGACCTCATGTGTTGTCCCAGAGACCTCATGTGTTGTCCCAGAGACCTCATGTGTTGTCCCAGAGACCACATGTGTTGTCCCAGAGACCTCGTGTGTTGTCCCAGAGACCTCGTGTGTTGTCCCAGAGACCTCATGTGTTGTCCCAGAGACCTTGTGTGTTGTCCCAGAGACCTCGTGTGTTGTCCCAGGAATATGATACACTAGAGGACATGGTTGTAAAAGTGTCTCAATGGAGTTTGACTTTTCATAACAGCAATTACGATCACAGCAGGAAGGAACAGAACTCTCAACTGCTGCCGAGAGAGTTTGTTAAATACCAGAATCTGTCTGTTCATTAATCTCTCATAAATTGATGCACTAAAAAGTCAGACTAATTAACAAATAATTAGCAAATGATCGACAATTGCTGGAAATTCGACTTATTAGCATAACATTAATTGCTTTGTTTTATAATACCCAGCTGGCTAATTGTTCTTTTTTCCACTCCATAATTATTCTGGAATTGAGGTAAGCAGTTCTCTCCTCCCCGCCAACACGATGGAGTGTGTGACTACACTTGCTGTGACACACACACACACACACACACACACACACACACACACACACACACACACACACACACACACACACACACACACACACACACACACACACACACACACACACACACACACACACACACACACACACAGAAAGAAAGAGATAAAGAGAGAGAGATAAACAGAGAGAGACACACAGTGGGCCTGTAGAGGGAGTGCTAATGTCCTTGGACTGGAGGCCATAACAACAACAGGTGAGTGTTACAACCAATCAATTTCTGTCCCCAGACCTCTGATCTGTCATCAAACCAGCAGTAACAATACTGTCCCCAGACCTCTGATCTGTCATCAAACCAGCAGTAACAAGACTGTGCCCAACCAAATAATACTAACCAACCAAATAATACTAACAGTCCAGAAAATACTAACAATCCACATAATACTATCCAACTAGATAATACTAACCAACCACATAGTACTAACCAACCACATATTACTAACCAACCAGATAATACTAACCAACCACACAATACTAACCAACCACATAATACTAACCAACTAGATAATACTAACCAACTAGATAATACTAACCAACCAGATAATATTAACCAACCAGATAATACTAACCAACCACATAATACTAACCAACTAGACAATACTAACCAACCACATAATACTAACAATCCAGAAAATACTAACAATCCACATAACATTAACCAACCAGAGAATACTAACCAACCAGATAATACTAACCAACTAGATAATACTAACCAACTAGATAATACTAACCAACCAGATAATACTAACCAACCAGATAATACTAACCAACTAGATAATACTAACCAACCACATAATACTAACCAACCACATAATACTAACCAACTAGATAATACTAACCAACCACATAATACTAACCAACCACATAATACTAATCAACCACATAATACTAACCAACCAGATAATACTAACCAACCAGATAATACTAACCAACTAGATAATACTAACCAACCACATAATACTAACCAACCAGATAATACTAACCAACCACATAATACTAACCAACTAGATACTACTAACCAACCACATAATACTAACAAGCCAGATAGTACTAACCAACCAGATAATACTAACCAACCAGATAATACTAACCAACGACATAATACTAACCAACGAGATAATACTAACCAACCACATAATACTAACCAACTAGATAATACTAACCAAACAGATAGTACTAACCAACCAGATAGTACTAACCAACCAGATAATACTAACCAACCAGATAATACTAACCAAACAGATAGTACTAACCAACTAGATAATACTAACCAACCACATAATACTAACCAACCAGATAATACTAACCAACCACATAATACTAACCAACTAGATACTACTAACCAACCACATAATACTAACAAGCCAGATAGTACTAACCAACCAGATAATACTAACCAACCAGATAATACTAACCAACCAGATAATACTAACCAACGACATAATACTAACCAACGAGATAATACTAACCAACCACATAATACTAACCAACTAGATAATACTAACCAAACAGATAGTACTAACCAACCAGATAATACTAACCAAACAGATAGTACTAACCAACTAGATAATACTAACCAACCACATAATACTAACCAACCAGATAATACTAACCAACCACATAATACTAACCAACTAGATACTACTAACCAACCACATAATACTAACAAGCCAGATAGTATTAACCAACCAGATAATACTAACCAACTAGATAATACTAACCAACCAGATAATACTAACCAACCAGCTCAAATTGGCATAGCTTCCTGAGTTTGTCTCAAATGTCATCAGCACAACGTTTCAACTATAAATCTATGTATATGGTATACATCTATTTTATTACAATAGAACAGTGGAATACAGGAAAGATCTCAAACATTATTTGAAGGTTTCATGGTTTTAAAGTGGATGCTGCCTTGAAAAAGAGTATAGGAACTTTGTGATAGTATGTGACAGGCAGTGAGGTGGAGGGGGGACCCCCCTGAGCATGTGTCCCCCTCCCACCCAGGGAGCTCCTAGCTGTCACTCTGTCCCAGTACAGGGCCCCAGTAGACCAGGGGATCGCAAAGCAAATGAGCCTGTCAGAGCATCACTCCCCCTGGGCTACAGAGGAAGGCTGGTGCTGGGGTTGGGAATAGGAATGGAGCTGGGACTGGGGCTGGGACCTGAGCTGAACATTTTCTAGGTCATATCAGCATTTCTTCCCACCTCTGGCTGAGGACTATGTGGAAAGACTGGATACATCACCATAAAAAGGAACACTAGGTCAGGGGTTGAGAGAGAAAGTATGGGTGTATGGAGAACTGGGCCCTCAAGCCAAGAGACAGGGACATAAATAGGAATTGCAAAATAATGGTTAAAAGTCTCCAAGAGTCGACAGTGGTCTTGATTTTATTACTGCCATGACCACAGGGTTGAATCACCCTTGACTCTGTCATCACAAAACACAGAAATTAAAGAATGATTAATCTAATCAAATAATGCTTCATTATCATCGCCACAAAATTGCGGAGAGAAATCCAGTCTTATGGAAATTAAGAAATGAAGCATGAAGGAGGAGAAGATGGGCAAAATCAAAAAAAATAAGTCTGCCTGAGATACAGATCAGCTGATAACAACGCTAGTAACCATCACACTGTGAGCAATTAACCAAACACAATGCTGTCTTTCCACATTTACTAATTATCTGTGCATTAAGACATTGTGAATGTGTTATTCTGGATAAATGCACGGCGTGGTTCACCTCAGTCATACCACAGTAAATAGATCCCAAAGGGATCACCACTGGAGTAAAAACAGCTTGGTCGTCACATAAAAGACTGCTGAATGGCCTTTTCTTGGGTGAGAAGGCGGTGGTCCACACACATGAATAATTCAATTAGATGTTGGTTTAAGCTACAAGGAGCAGGAAAGGTGACAGTGTTTGTCACGCTCTGTAAACCCACCTGGCAGGAGGAGAGATGGGACGGAGAAGAAGAAGAGAGAGATAAAGAGAGAAAATGAGAGAGCGATGGGATGTGACAGTGAGAGAAAGACAGACAGAAAGGGAAGGTAGAGGATGACTATAAAGACAGGGACAAGAGAGTGTGTGGAGTGTGTAGACCCAGACACCCAAAAGACAAGAGGGGTACAGATGCATGGTTAGGGTTATGCTGTGGTGGACAATGGGGATCTGGTTTCCCATTGACTAATACTTGATTAAAGATGGCCAGTGAAGGGGGGTAGTTGGTCCTTGGGGAGCTAGGAGGCTTGCTGGAGCCGGGAAGTGGGTCAGCCGCTTGGCAGGGCAGGCTGGCTTGTTAGCGCTAACTGGGTGTAAACAGTAACACAGGGCGACCTGGGACAAGGTGCTGCTACATTGCACAGTGTCTCTCTGCCTGAAGCCCCCTGGCTGTAACTGGCAACAATGACAATTACACAGGCTAATTAACAGACTCTTATGGCACAGAAGCCACGCAAACCCAACGATGGCTGAGGAAAGGGAGAGAGTGAGAGAGAGAGAGAGAGAGTGAGAGAGAGAGAGAGAGAGTGAGAGAGAGAGTGAGAGAGCGAGTGAGAGAGTGAGAGAGAGAGAGAGACGGAGAGTGAGAGAGAGAGTGAGAGACGGAGAGAGAAGAAGAAGGAAGACGGACAGGAAATCCAAGGCACCGTTGCTGTGTTTTTTCATCATTACGGTTAGAAGCTAACATTTGAGAGGAATCCCTCCATCGTTGCACGGTCTCGTGGTTCTGGGGATGGTTAATGATGATTTGTCTCAGGACAGGGGAGAGAGGGGAGCCCGGGGCTCGGATGCGACGGGGTGTATTTTGGGGGGGTTGTGAGTCTCAGTACGCCCCCCCTCCCACTGCAGCTCAGAGCCCCCAGTTTAAACAACTCAGCGCTCATCAACAAGGCTAATTAGCTTCTAATGGTCAAAATAGTTGGAGACTGAAAATAAACATCCCCTAAATAGAATCTCATGAAATTATACTGCTGTGATCCATTTGGACTAAAATCAACAACACTTATCTTCAATATTTACACTGCGATAATAATGATTTATTTGACATACTTTATATCTGGTCTCATACAAGATAAACAGCTACTTTTGTCATTATGATCATAACACGATCGACTGTTACCGTTATACTGTTGTCATGACATTTACAGTCATAGACTGGTAGTAAATGTATCGTCCATCATATCTAAGAAGTAGGAATGTAAATCACATCCCCTGAAAGTCCCTGTCTGTAGACCTCTCCAATGTTGACGACTTCTGTCTCTTGTCTTTGACATTTACTTATTGTTCTTCTTGCTTTTCTCTTCTTTCCCTGTCTTCCTCCCAGTGCCCCGCTTGTCTTTGTCCTTGCCCGACTCTCCCTCCTCCTCGATGGCCTTGGCCGCCCGTGCCCTCTTCTTACCCAAAGGTGTCCTGCCGTACCACATCTGGAAACACATTCGCAGCCATCAATCCACGGTCGGAGGAAATAAAACCTGTTATACAGTGGCATTTCCTTCCTAACTGTAGGAACGCAGCACCCTCATGTGGTGATTGTTGGAGCACGACTCTCAAATGTATATATGGAGTTCATCGGATAATACTGAATTGATATATGATTAAAGTACTGAATTGATATCTGATTATAATACTGAATTCATATATGATTAAAGTACTGAATTGATATCTGATTATAATACTGAATTCATATATGATTAAAGTACTGAATTGATATCTGATTATAATACTGAATTCATATCGGATTATAATACTGAATTGATATCTGATTATAATACTGAATTGATATCTGATTGTAATACTGAATTGATATCTGATTGTAATACTGAATTCATATCGGATTATAATACTGAATTCATAATACAATAATGATAATAGTAATAATACTGAATTCATATCTGATTATGATAATATATGTAAACCAATCAGCATAACAAAGGCAAAAACTCGTTTTAATATAATAAAATACCATTTAGCAGAAGCTTTTAACCATAGCCACTTACATATTATTGTTTTACATATGTGTGGTCCCGGGAATCAAACCCACTATCCTAAGATGCAAGCACCACCTACTGCACCACCTACTAAGATACAGAGGACCATTTTAACTGTTATAATGGCAAAATAACCCCTTCCTTCCTCCTACATAGGAGCTTTCCAATTGTTGCCTCTGATTTCTGTGGGAGTAAGGCTATCCTGAGCACTTTGGTGATAAACATATGTAAAAAAGGTGATTAATTGATTGATGCTACTGAACCTTAAAGGCCTCCTCCTCCTCTTTGTAGACGGGGTCCTGTCTGGCCAGTGGAGGGATGAACTCTTCAGCGGTCAGTGGTCTGGTAGTCTGCTGGGCCAGCCTGCGAGGGGTCAGCACCTGCCTCACAGCCTGCAGGATGTGGCCCTGGGTGTAGCCATCTGTCACCTTGGCCAGGGAGCTCAGGTCCAGGTTGGGGGTGAGGCGAGCACCGCCGCCACACAGCAGCTCCCTCCACAGCACTGGAGAACACATCAGACAGGGAGAGAAAGGTTAGAGTTCAAACCAGAAGCGGGCAATGAATACAACATTTTTTTTAAAGATGTGTGTTTACTGGTGGGCCTATCATATGAATTCATTCCACCAGTAGTTTTCATGTCAACTCATTTCTGGTGGCTTTAGGGAATAAAACCTCCACAGATTCTGTCTGTCCATAGCCAACAGGTTGGCCTAGATATAGACCACTATTTATTTTATTTGATTTATTTCACCTTTATTTAACCAGGTAGGCAAGTTGAGAACAAGTTCTCATTTACAATTGCGACCTGGCCAAGATAAAGCAAAGCAGTTCGACACAAACAACACAGAGTTACACATGGAGTAAAACAAACATACAGCCAATAATACAGTAGAAACAAGTCTATATACGATGTGAGCAAATGAGGTGAGATAAGGGAGGTAAAGGCAAAAAAAGGCCATGGTGGTAAAGTAAATACAATATAGCAAGTAAAACACTGGAATGGTAGATTTGCAATGGAAGAATGTGCAAAGTAGAAATAAAAATAATGGGGTGCAAAGGAGCAAAATAAATAAATAAATTAAATACAGTAGGGAAAGAGGTAGTTGTTTGGGCTAAATTATAGGTGGGCTATGTACAGGTGCAGTAATCTGTGAGCTGCTCTGACAGTTGGTGCTTAAAGCTAGTGAGGGAGATAAGTGTTTCCAGTTTCAGAGATTTTTGTAGTTCGTTCCAGTCATTGGCAGCAGAGAACTGGAAGGAGAGGCGGCCAAAGAAAGAATTGGTTTTGGGGGTGACTAGAGAGATATACCTGCTGGAGCGTGTGCTACAGGTGGGAGATGCTATGGTGACCAGCGAGCTGAGATAAGGGGGGACTTTACCTAGCAGGGTCTTGTAGATGACATGGAGCCAGTGGGTTTGGTGACGAGTATGAAGCGAGGGCCAGCCAACGAGAGCGTACAGGTCGCAATGGTGGGTAGTATATGGGGCTTTGGTGACAAAACGGATTGCACTGTGATAGACTGCATCCAATTTGTTGAGTCGGGTATTGGAGGCTATTTTGTAAATGACATCGCCAAAGTCGAGGATTGGTAGGATGGTCAGTTTTACAAGGGTATGTTTGGCAGCATGAGTGAAGGATGCTTTGTTGCGAAATAGGAAGCCATTTCTAGATTTAACTTTAGATTGGAGATATTTGATATGTGTCTGGAAGGAGAGTTTACAGTCCAACCAGACACCTAAGTATTTGTAGTTGTCCACGTATTCTAAGTCAGAGCCGTCCAGAGTAGTGATGTTGGACAGGCGGGTCGGTGCAGAAAGGTGCAGGTAGCGATCGGTTGAAGAGCATGCATTTAGTTTTACTTGTATTTAAGAGCAATTGGAGGCCACGGAAGGAGAGTTGTATGGCATTGAAGCTTGCCTGGAGGGTTGTTAACACAGTGTCCAAAGAAGGGCCGGAAGTATACAGAATGGTGTTGTCTGCGTAGAGGTGGATCAGAGACTCACCAGCAGCAAGAGCGACCTCATTGATGTATACAGAGAAGAGAGTCGGTCCAAGAATTGAACCCTGTGACACCCCCATAGAGACTGCCAGAGGTCCGGACAGCAGACCCTCCGATTTGACACACTGAACTCTATCAGAGAAGTAGTTGGTGAACCAGGCGAGGCAATCATTTGAGAAACCAAGGCTGTCGAGTCTGCCGATGAGGATGTGGTGATTGACAGAGTCGAAAGCCTTGGCCAGATCAATGAATACGGCTGCACAGTAATGTTTCTTATCGATGGCGGTTAAGATATCGTTTAGGACCTTGAGCGTGGCTGAGGTGCACCCATGACCATCTCGGAAACCAGATTGCATAGCAGAGAAGGTATGGTGAGATTCGAAATGGTCGGTAATCTGTTTGTTGACTTGGCTTTCGAAGACCTTAGAAAGGCATGGTAGGATAGATATAGGTCTGTAGCAGTTTGGGTCAAGAGTGTCCCCCCCTTTGAAGAGGGGGAAGACTGCAGCTGCTTTCCAATCTTTGGGAATCTCAGACGACACGAAAGAGAGGTTGAACAGGCTAGTAATAGGGGTGGCAACAATTTCGGCAGATAATTTTAGAAAGAAAGGGTCCAGATTGTCTAGCCCGGCTGATTTGTAGGGGTCCAGATTTTGCAGCTCATTCAGAACATCAGCTGAACGGATTTGGGCGAGTTGCTGTGGGGGGTGCAGTGCTGTTGACCGGGGTAGGAGTAGCCAGGTGGAAAGCATGGCCAGCCGTAGAAAAATGCTTATTGAAATTCTCAATTATGGTGGATTTATCAGTGGTGACAGTGTTTCCTATCTTCAGTGCAGTGGGCAGCTGGGAGGAGGTGTTCTTATTCTCCATGAACTTTACAGTGTCCCAGAACTTTTTTGAGTTAGTGTTGCAGGAAGCAAATTTCTGCTTGAAAAAGCTAGCCTTGGCTTTTCTAACTGCCTGTGTATAATGGTTTCTAGCTTCCCTGAACAGCTGCATATCACGGGGGCTGTTCGATGCTAATGCAGAACGCCATAGGATGTTTTTGTGTTGGTTAAGGGCAGTCAGGTCTGGGGAGAACCAAGGGCTATATCTGTTCCTGGTTCTAAATTTCTTGAATGGGGCATGTTTATTTAAGATGGTTAGGAAGGCATTTAAAAAAAATATCCAGGCATCCTCTACTGACGGGATGAGATCAATATCCTTCCAGGATACCCCGGCCAGGTCGATTAGAAAGGCCTGCTCGCTGAAGTGTTTCAGGGACGTTTTACAGTGATGAGTGGAGGTCGTTTGACCGCTGACCCATTACGGATGCAGGCAATGAGGCAGTGATTGCTGAGATCTTGGTTGAAGACAGCAGAGGTGTATTTAGAGGGCAAGTTGGTTAGGATGATATCTATGAGGGTGCCTGTGTTTAAGGCTTTGGGGAGGTACCTGGTAGGTTCATTGATAATTTGTGTGAGATTGAGGGCATCAAGTTTAGATTGTAGGATGGCTGGGGTGTTAAGCATGTTCCAGTTTAGGTCGCCTAGCAGCACGAGCTCTGAAGATAGATAGACCACTATAAACCCCCATAAACCAATATAGACCACTATACATCAACATCACTATAAACCACTATAAACCACTATGGACCACTATAAACCAATATAGACCACTATAAACCGCTATGGACAATTATAAACCAATATAGACCACTATAAACCAACATAAAACACTATAGATCACTATAAACAACTATAAACCAATATAGACCACTATAGACACTATAAACCACTATAAACCAATATAGACCACTAAAGACCACTATAAACCAATATAGACCACTATAGACTCCTATAGACCAACATAGACCACTATAGACTCCTATAGACCAATATAGACCACTATAAGCCAATATAGACAAATATAGACCACTATAGACAACTATAAACCAATATAGACCAATATAGACCACTATAAACCACTCTATAAACTAATATAAACCAATATAGACCACTATAAATCAATTTAGACCACTATAAACCAATATAGACCACTATAAACCAATATAGACCACTATAAACCAATATAGACCAATGCAGACCACTATAGACCACTATAAACCAATATAAACCAATATAGACTACTATAGATAACCCACCCAGTCTGGAGGCATAGTCAGGTCTGGGGATGAGGATGATCTTCCTATAGACTTTACAGAAGGGCTTGAGGTCTGCGTCAAAGGGCCTCCGGGACGTCCCTACGACCAGAACACGATCCTCAGGCTTCACAGACTTCAGCACCTTGACTAGGTCCTTCTTCAGACGCTTAGGCTCCATCTAGAGAGGGAGAGAGGAGAGAGGGAGGAGAGAGAAAGAGAGGGAGATGGAGAGGAAGTGAGGAGAGAGAGAGGAGAGGGAGATGGAGAGGGGTATGGAGATAGGGAGGAGAGGGAGAGTAAGTGAGGAGAGAGAGAGGAGAGGGAGATGGAGAGGGGTATGGAGATAGAGGGAGAGGGAGATGGAGAGGGGTATGGAGATAGGGAGGAGAGGGAGAGTAAGTGAGGAGAGGGAGATGGAGAGGGGTATGGAGATAGAGAGGAGAGGGAGATGGAGATGGAGAGGGGTATGGAGATAGAGAGAGAGAGAGGAGAGGGAGATGGAGAGGGGTATGGAGATAGGGAGGAGAGGGAGATGGAGAGGGGTATGGAGATAGGGAGAGGAAGTGAGGAGAGGGAGATGGAGAAGGGTATGGAGATAGAGAGAGGGAGATGGAGAGGGGTATGGAGATAGGGAGGAGAGGGAGAGTAAGTGAGGAGAGAGAGAAGGAGATGGAGAGGGGTATGGAGATAGAGGGAGAGGGAGGAGAGGGGTATGGAGATAGAGAGAGAGGGAGGAGAGAGAGGGAGGAGAGGGGTATGGAGATAGAGAGAGAGGGAGGAGAGGGAGAGAGAGGGAGAACAAGGAAGAGGGGGTAGAGAGTTATGACCGGCCACATGAGGGCAGCATAAACTTATTTGTAAATTCAAGATGTCCCCATTTTCAACTGCTCACAGCTGTCAACTCATATAACCCATGTTACCCAACAATGGATGTGAGTCCCACTTTAGTTCATTCACAAACAATGCAATAATGGAGAAGGTTACTTGACAATCTGCTATGTAAACATTCTTGTCAAAACAAGTCCCTTGATTACACTGTCTGTCAATGTGCACTGTAGTGTTTTTATTTCTTTCACCTTTCTTTAACCAGGTAGGCTAGTTGAGAACAAGATCTCATTTACAACTGCAACCTGGCCAAGATAAAGCATAGCAATTCGACACATACAACAACACAGAGTTACACTTGGAATAAACAAAACATTCAGTCAATTATACAGTAGAACAAAAGAAAACAAAAAGTCTATATACAGTGAGTGCAAATGTGGTAAGTTAAGGAAATAAATAGGCCATGGTGGCGAAGTAATTACAATATAGCAATTAAAACACTGGAATGGTAGATGTGCAGAAGATGAATGTGCAAGTAGAGATACTGGGGTGCAAAGGAGAAAGATAAATAAATAAATACAGTATGGGGATGAGGTAGGTAGATAGATGGGCTGTTTACAGATGGGCTATGTACAGGTGCAGTGATCTGTAAACTGCTCTGACAGCTGGTGCTTAAAGTTAGTGAGGGAGATATGAGTCTCCAGCTTCAGAGATTTTTGCAGTTCGTTCCAGTCATTGGCAGCAGAGAACTGTAAGGAAAGACAACCAAAGGAGGAATTGGCTTTGGGGGTGACCAGTGAGATATACCTGCTGGAGCGCGTGCTACGAGTGGATGCTGCTATGGTGACCAGCGAGCTGAGATAAGGTGGGGCTTTACCTAGCAGAGACTTGTAGATAACCTGTAGCCAGTGGGTTTGGCGACGAGTATGAAGCGAGGGCCAACCAACGAGAGCGTACAGATCGCAATGGTGGGTAGTGTATGGGGCTTTGGTGACAAAAAGGATGGCACTGTGATAGACGGCATCCAGTTTGTTGAGTCGAGTGTCGAGGGCTGGTATTGAGCAGTGCTAATAACTGGTCTCTTTTTTTACATTTTAGTCATTTTGACTAAAATATCATTACGTTTTAGTCAGGTTTTTGTCGATTGAATAATGATTTAGTCTAGTTATTGTCAAAATGACAAAAACAGTGAGACATTTTAGTCAACTAAATGCCCTTTCATTTTAGTCACATTTTAGTCACATCACATTTGCATTGCCTCATTAACCTATAGTAAACATACATCACTGACTTCTATGTGACCAAACAGACATAGCCTTATCCTACCAACACATATGTATAAGAATGTATAACAATTATCTGGCCGTATGAATTCTTAGTTCAGACTACATAGATATTACATACAGTGCATTCAGAAAGTATTCAGACCCCTTGACTTTTTCCACATTTTGTTACGTTACAGCCTTATTCTAAAATGGATTAAATAAATGTTTTTCCCCACCAATCTACACACAATACCCATAACGACAAAGTGAACATAAAACAGAAATGCCTTATATTTATAAGTATTCAGACCCTTTGCTATGAGACTCAAAATTGAGCTCAGGTGCATCCTGTTTCCATTGATCATCCTTCAGATGTTTCTACAACTTGATTGGAGTCCACCTGTGGTAAATTAAATTGATTGGACATGTTTTGGAAAGGCACACACCTGTCTATATAAGATCCCACAGTTGACAGTGCATGTCAGAGCAAAAACCAAGACATGAGGTTGAGGTTGAAGGAATTGTCCAAAGAGCTCTGAGACAGGATTGTGTCAAGGCACAGATCTGGGGAAGGGTACCAAAAAATGTCTGCAGCATTGAAGGTCCCTAAGAACATAATTCTTAAATGAAAGAAGTTTGGAACCACCAAGACTCTTCCTAGACTCATCCCCAAACTGAGCATCAAGGGAGAAGGGCCTTGGTCAGGGAGGTGACCAAGAACCCGATTGTCACTCTGACAGAGCTCCAGAGTTCCTCTATGGTGATGGGAGAACCTTCCAGAAGGACAACCATCTCTGCAGCACTCCACCAATCAAGCCTTTATGGTAGAGTGGCCAGACGGAAGCCACTCCTCAGTAAAAGACGGATGACAGCCTGCTTGGAGTTTGTCAAAAGGCACCTAAATGACTCTCAGACCATGAGAAACAAGATTCTCAGGTCTGATGAAACCAAGATTGAACTCTTTGGCCTGAATGCCAAGCATCACGTCTGGAGGAAACCAGGCACCATCCCTACAGTGAAGCATGGTGGTGACAGCATCATGCTGTGTGGATGTTTTTCAGTGGCAGGGACTGGGAGTCTAGTCAGGATCGAGGGAAAGATCAACAGAGCAAAGTACAGAGAGATCCTTGATGACACCTGCTCCAGAACACTCAGGACCTCAGACTGGGGTGAAGGTTCATCTTCCAACAGGACAACAACCCTAAGCACACAGCCAAGAAAACGCAGGAGTGGCTTTGGGACAAGTCTATGAATGTCCTTGAGTGGCCCAGCCAGAGCCAGGACTTGAGCCCGATCTAACATCTCTGAAGAGACTTGAAAATAGCTGTACAGTGACACTCCCCATTCAACCCGAGTGAGCTTGAGAGGATCAGCAGAGAAGAATGGAAGAAACTCCCCAAATACAGGTGTGCCAAGCTTGTAGCGTCACACCTAAGAAGACTCAAGGCTGTAATCACTGCCAAATGTGCTTCAACAAAGTACTGAGTAAAGGGTCTGAATAGTTATGTAAATGCCATTTTTCAGTGTTTTATCTTTAATAAATTAGCGAAATGTCTAAAAAACAGTTTTTGCTTTGTCATTATGGGGTATTGTGTGTAGATTGATGAGGAGAGACATATATTTTAGAATAAGGCTGTAACGTAACAAAATGTTACTTAACAAAAGTCTCGGGGTCTGAATACTGTCTGAATGCACTGTACACATCAAACAGGCACACACAAGCGCAGAGAGAGAGAAGGAAAGACAGAGAGACATAGACAGAGAGAGACAAAGAGAGTCTGAGAGAGCGAGAGACAGAGAGACAAAAAGACAGATAGAGAGAGCGCGCGTGAGAGAGAGAGAGAGACAGAGACAGAGTGAGACACACAGAGAGAGAGACAGAGAGAGAGAGAGAGAGAGAGAAAGTGATGTAAAGTATTGGTAAAGTAGTGTGTTGCACCTCCGTCACTCTGAGGTGTCATCGTTATCATCGTTCCACAGACACACTGAGGTCCAGAAGTAGTACAGTACGAGGGCTAATGACTCTGAATGGGAGCTAATGACTGTTTCACCCAGTGATGTAGCCGATCCACTTAACCTCGAGTCCCAATCGAGTCCGCAAGTAGCCTAGTTGTAGAACGGACCGCCACGACAGAAAGACAACAAATGTAGCGCTGGTATTATGAGTCATATCTTTTGAAAGGTAATGGCTACAATAGAGCCATTTTCTCTGAGGAAAAGAGGGAGACTTGGCTAGAAGTCGGAGACAGAACCTGGCTATGAAATGCAGTGGGGAAAGTGTGAGTGTTGAGCGAGACTACAAATTAAAAAACGTTTCTATACTCGAGAGAGAAAAACATAGCTAGACTGTTGTTTTACTATTCAACTTAATGCTGCTTTTGTTTTTCATTTTGTAAAGCATCTTGTGTTTGTTAACCAGGCAAAGGGCGGTATCTAACTAGAAGGCTGGTGGTGACTGGTTAGCTACGAGGAAGCAACAGAGTCGCCTGCGCAATGTGTTTGATCGGAGGCGGAGCCGGAGTGGAGCCTGTCTGCCCAGACTCATGAACAGAACTGGACTGGGCATCTGTTCTGCTAATATTAACAGTACGTATCACTGAAAAGCTCTCAATCTGTCTAAAAACTCTTGTTCAGTCCAACAGATTTTAGTCACAGAGATAATTTAGTGTATTCTTTTTTGTTTAGTTACAGTTTTTTCTGGGTCTATTTAGGCAGTTATAGTCTCGTTAATTGCCACTGAAAAATATATGTTTGCCAAATATTTGATTCACTATTTTTGTTGACGAGATGAACAGTGGTATTGAGATATGCTGCTGTTGTGTAGAGAACATACCTCTTTCTCCAGCTTCGGGACTTTCTTATAAAAGGTTTTCTCTGCATCTCCGATCCATATTACAGAGGGCTGCAGCTGGCGAGCCACCTGCCACAGCAGAACAACACAAAGAAACACACCTCTTTATTTCACACATCAAGGCCAATGTTCAAACAACTCTCTCCCATATGGGAAAATTAGTAACCTCAACAAAACAAACAGTCTAACCAGCAGAAACATTAGTCTCACACAAACACACAAACAAAATAACACCCACACGCACAAGTCGTACATTAACTGGACTATCAGTAACATTTAAACTACAGTGTATCTCCTAACCCTAACCATAACCATAACCATAACCATAACCCTAACCCTAGCCCAAACCATAACCCTAACCCTGGCCCTAACCATAACCCTTATCCCCAAAAGGTGGACTCTACCAGGGAGAAGAAGAATACCTGGTGCAGAACTGTTACGGAGGAGCTGGCCAAGATGAACATCTCGTATCACGAGGCACAACACGTGGCCAAGGACAGAGAGTGTTGGAAGGAGCTCATTGTTGCCTTATGTCCCATAGGAGAGGAGAGCTAGTAAGTCTTTAGTTAATGACACCACAGGCTTATGGAGAAACAGTATTGTGAACTTGCAGTGTTTCCATGGCTGGCATTGACAAAAACAACTTGGGGTGAGGGAGGCAGCCACACCCAAATGTTACAAGCCTTTTAGAAACCAACACTGTCTCAGCAAGCAGGAAGTGCTGTCAGGACACGCTCCTGATCCCAGAATGCACTTAGAGAGGGTGCCGACCAATGAGGTGCTGACAGGCGAGATTCAGAACAATGTCGCTAGTGGCTATGGGCTCCTGACTTGTTTGCCTCTCAAGACAGCTGCATAGAGAGGTGTCCAAGCGAGACAAATCTCTCTCTCCCTCCATGTCTCTCTCTTCTCTCATGTCCCTCGTCCCCCCTCCATGTCTCAGATGAGTCAGTGGTGCAGAATGTCACAGGGGAACCGTGAACAGTAACTGTGTTAACCGATAGACAACTATGTTGATCTGATAAACGTCAAGCTGACAGAGCAACACATAGCAACATCAAGCTGACAGAGCAACACATAGCAACATCAAGCTGACAGAGCAACACATAGCAACATCAAGCTGACAGAGCAACACATAGCAACATCAAGCTGACAGAGCAACACATAGAGCAGCTCATAGTGCAGCTTATTCCTGACTTCACCAGCAGGCATTTCATTCACAACACTGATACCTAATCATGTACACTGCCAAAGTGTTTTTGTGGGGCATACAGTATGTGTGCATATACTATCTGAATCAAACCAGACAATGACCTCTACCCTCGTACATGGCACCATTTTGCTGCCTTCCTCACTATGTACAGTAGCAGATTGACAAAAACCTTGAAGACCATGTGCAGTAGGTACTGGAGGCAGCTCCTGCCGGGGTACTTCCCAGCCAGGTTTCTGGGGGACAGGTTGAAGAGGTTGGCCCCGGTCTCAGTGCACAGAGCATGGACCAGCATCCTCTTCCCTACGCCTCCAGGACCAGCCAGCAGCAGAGTCTTCATCAGGGGAGCCTTCTGATGGACGGACTGGGATCCTGGGAGGGAGGGAGGGAGGGAGGGAGGGAGGGAGGGAGAGGGAGAGAGAGAGAGAGAGAGAGAGAGAGAGAGAGAGAGAGAGAGAGAGAGAGAGAGAGAGAGAGAGAGAGAGAGAGAGAGAGAGAGAGAGAGAGAGAGAGAGAGAGAGAGAGAGAGAGAGAGAGAGAGAGAGAGAGAGAGAGAGAGAGAGAGAGAGAGAGAGAGAGAGAGAGAGAGAGAGAGAGAGAATGATAACAGGGTAATAACATGTAGATGGTGATGGTTAGGTGGTGGTAAATTTCAATCACAGCATAATGCTAAACTTTTAAAGCTGAACTTTCACCATGCAGATTGAACAGAGCCGTAAGGTCACTATAGGTGTTTGTAACCCCTGTGAGGTCTCTGAGGGCCTCAGCAGCAGCAGTGCTGCTTAACTGGTATTAACTGATTCAGCCAGGTTAACCTCCTACCACAGGGAACAATAGTTGAATTACCCAGCTGGATGATACTGGGGTTAGTCTGGGCTGGGGCTGAGGCTGGGATGAGCCTGGGGTTGTGCTGGGCTGGGGCTGAGCCTGGACTGAGCCTGGGTGAGGCTGGACTGAGGGTGGGCTGAGGCTGGGGTGAGGGTGTACTGAGGCTGCAGTGAGGGTGTGCTGAGGCTACAGTGAGGCTGCAGTGAAGCTGGGCTGAGGTTGCAGTGAGGCTGGGCTGAGGGTGCAGCATTGTGTGCTCTCTGAAAATAACCGTGATTAAAAGTCCAGGTTGGACAGAGGCCAGAGGGCCAGGACACAGAACGTGAGAGTAAACACATCCAATCACAACACCCCTGCATTAACCTCTAGACCCAGAGCAGGTGCAGCCGTGTAACCCTTATCCCCAGGAATCCCCTCCTGTCCCTGGGGTAGGCCCAGCCAAGAAGTCCCGCTCCTGCTGCTCTGACCGGAACTCATTAAAACTACAATAGCTGGCAACAGGCTCTGGCCTCTGTTCTCTCTCTCTATGCTGCAGGCTGTTTATAGGGTCAGTTCACTCTCTGTTAGATCAGGTCACAGTGTTAGTTCATTAGGTACACTATGAGCACTGATTAGAAAACTACTCCTCCCATTAAGGTCTAATGATGATCTCTTTCCTGCCTCTAACCCATCTGGGACAGATTAGCCGATCAATTGACTAGTGCAACGTGCACTTGTCCTTTTCCATAGGAAATGAACTGTAGAAGCTTGAACAATAAGGTCAAACACAGGTTAAAAGAAGGAACACTATCATGTTCAAATATTGTCACTTTCTTGTGAAAATAACAGACACCACTGAGAATGAGATAGCAGCCAGTCTGGATAATTGGCTGTGAATCGCTAACAAAGGGAGTACACAGAGATATCTCTCTACCAAGGACACGATCTAGCCAGCCTCCCTCCAATATACAATGCTTATACTTCAGAAAACCAAACCAGTCTCTAAGGAATCTCTGAATCATCACAGAGTAACTGAATCTGAGCCAACTCTTGGTGAGAATGAGAATAAAGTTCCGGGAACAACAAAACAAAACAATGTCCTGTTGTGATTCATTTCATAAAAAGAGGTGGAAGCTTAGGCAGTGTTGTGTGTAGACAGTGCAGGTATAAATAAACTGTATGTGACGATGGAGGTGATGGTAGTGGTGGTGATGGTGGTGATGGTAGTGGTGGTGATGGTAGTGGTGGTGATGGTAGTGGTGGTGATGGTAGTGGTGGTGATGGTGATGGTAGTGGTGGTGATGGTGGTGATGGTAGTGGTGGTGGTGGTGGTAGTGGTGGTGGTGATGGTGATGGTAGTGGTGGTGGTGATGGTAGTGGTAGTGGTGGTGATGGTAGTGGTGGTGGTGATGGTAGTGGTTGTGGTGGTGATGGTAGTGGTTTTATTGGTGGTGATGGTAGTGGTGGTGGTGATGGTAGTGGTGGTGATGGTGGTAGTGGTAGTGAGGCATGATGGTGGTGGGAGTGGTGGTGATGGTGGTGGTAGTAGTAGTGGTGGTGGCGGTGATGGTGGATGTGGTGGTAGTGGTAGTAGTGATGATGGTGGTGGTAGTGGTGGTTGAGGTGGTGGTAGTGATGGTAGTGGTGGTAATGGTAGTTGTGGTAGAGGTGGTGGTAGTGATGGTAGTGGTGGTGATGGTAGTTGTGGTAGAGGTGTTAGAGGTGGTGATGGTGGTGGTGATGGTGGTGGTGATGGAGGTGATGGTGGAGGTGGTGGTGGCGATGTTAGAGGTGGTGGTGATGGTGGTGGTAGTAGTGATGGTGGTGGTGGTAGTGAGGGGTAGTGGAGGTGATGGTGGTAGTAGTGATGGTAGTGGTGGTAGTAGTAGTGGTAGTGGTGAAGGTGATGGTGGTAGTAGTGGTAGTAGTGATGATGGTAGTGGTGGTGGTGGTAGTGGTGGTGGTGCTGGTAGTGGTGGAGGTAGTGGTGGTGGTAGTGGCGATGGTGGAGGTGATGGTGGTAGTAGAGGTGGTAGTGGTAGTAGTGGTAGTAGTGATGATGGTAGTGGTGGTGGTGGTGGTAGTGGTGATGATAGAGGGGGAGATGGTAGTGTTAGTGGCGGTGATGGTAGTGGTGGTGATGGTAGTGTTAGTGGCGGTGGTGATGGTAGTGGTGGTGATGGTTGTGATGGTGGTGTTAGTGATGGTGGTGATGGTAGTGGTGGTGGTGGTAGTGGTTTTAGTGGTGGTGGTGGTGGTGATGGTAGTGGTGGTGATGGTAGTGGTGGTGGTGGTGGTAGTGGTTTTAGTGGTGGTGGTGGTGGTGATGGTAGTGGTGGTGATGGTAGTGGTGGTGATGGTAGTGGTGGTGGTGGTAGTGGTTTTAGTGGTGGTGGTGATGGTAGTGGTGGTGATGGTAGTGGTGGTAGGGGTGCTAGTGACGGTGGTAGTAGTGGTGGTGATGATAATAGTGATGGTGGTGGGGGGGATGGTAGTGGTGGAGGGGGTGGTGTTGCAGGTGATGAAGGTGGTGGTGGTAGTGATGATGGTGGTGATGGACATCCACACCAGCCCATCCAGGCCTCTGGTAGTCATATTGCCTTTGATTAGGTCTGAGGTGCTGAAAGACATCCTCTTCTTCTCCAGGGTGGGTGGCCTGTTTGTTCAGTAACCCTCCCCTCTTCGGGAGCTACGTCTGGGGGTCCACGACGCTGGCGTAGGGGGATGGGATGGAAATGGGTCTTAACGCCAGGTGACATGAGACGTGTTGGGGAGAAAGATCATGTCCCTTCAGGGTTGGGGTGAACTTCAGTGAGCTGTATTCTACTACCATTAGGATCCCTGGATTAGCATCAGCCCACTAGCTGCTTCTAGATGATCTAGTGGTGTGGAATATTCTATTCTGTTCTGTATTTCTGTTCTGCATTTGTATTCTGTATTTCTGTTCTATTCTGTTCTATTCTATTCTGTTCTATTCTGTTCTACTTTCCTCTAGTATTCTATGTTCTTCTCTGTGCTGTTCTATTCTATTCTGGGTTCTGGACCACAGTTACCCGACTCCCCTGTGTTCTGCAGCTGTAGCATAGTGGTGGCAGAGACAGTGACAGAAAGGCTCAGCCAGGAGAGAGTGGCTGAAGGATCAAAGTGTGAGTGTGTGTGTGTGTGTGTTGCAAGTACAATAAGTATGAATCAGGCTAGCCAGGCTGTGGGGTGATGTGATCACAGTCACAATGATGAGAGTGGATGGGATGGGCTCTCTCTCACTCACCCAGAGGCAGGATCCCATAAAGGGCAATGAGCTGTCTGACGTCTGACAGAGAGGGCATGGGCTCAATGTCTGCCTGGCGCAGGGTCGTACCCAGGTAGCTGAACTCACCTGGAGGGAGGGAGGGGAAGGGAGGGAGGGAGGGAGGGAGGGACAGATGAGGGAGGGAGGGAGGGAGGGAGGGAGGGGGAGACGAGAGAGGGAGGGAGGGAGGGGGAGAGAGAGAGAGGGGGGAAGGGGGAGGGAGAGAAGTCAGACATCCATCAGACAATAGTCTTGTTCTTTGAGGTATGGAATTTGCTCTTTGTACATTGCCTGATGCATATCTTCAGACATAAATCAACTCAGCAGAAACCTGTACTAATGCAACTTAGACATTAATTGGCTGTAATTCAGGAGCCTTTAGGCATCAAGGCATCGAGCTATACTGTGGCTAGAAATAAGGGAAGGTATTTAGGCCACTATCATAGACATCAACATCTATTTCTCTGTCCCTCTTGCCGGACTCTCCTCCTCAACCATTCCAAACTCCCTCCCAACATCAAAGGCACTGTATGTGGATATAATTGAAACCAACAGTAACTGGTTTTGGGGAGCCAGGCATGTGTGTCTGTCTGTTCAACATGATAGAGTGTGGTGTCATCCTGACCCTTATTGCAACATGGCCGCAGCGAGACATCTAGGGCGGGAGGCAGGGAGGGAATGAGGCACAGAGTGGGATATTGAGTCATAAATCCCTGTGGAGATGAGGCAGGCTCCCTGTCTGATATCCAGCTGGCCCTACTAGACACTCGTGAGCAAACACACCTTTTCACACACACACACCAAAGCACACAGATACACACCAAAGCATGCAGACACACACACCAAAGCACGCAGACACACACACCAAAGCATGCAGACACACACACCAAAGTACCCAGACACACACACCAAAGCACGCAGATACACACACCAAAGCACACAGACACACACACCAAAGCACGCAGACACACACACCAAAGCATGCAGACACACACCAAAGTACCCAGACACACACACCAAAGCACGCAGACACACACACCAAAGTACCCAGACACACACACCAAAGCACGCAGATACACACACCAAAGCATGCAGATACACACACCAAAGCATGCAGACACACACACCAAAGTACCCAGACACACACACCAAAGCACGCAGACACACACACCAAAGCACGCAGACACACACACCAAAGCACGCAGACACACACACCAAAGCATGCAGACACACACACACCAAAGTACCCAGACACACACACCAAAGCACGCAGACACACACACCAAAGTACCCAGACACACACACCAAAGCACGCAGACACACACACCAAAGCACGCAGACACACACACCAAAGAACGCAGACACACACACCAAAGTACCCAGACACACACACCAAAGCACGCAGACACACACACCAAAGCACGCAGACACACACACCAAAGCACACAGACACACACACCAAAGCACGCAGACACACATACCAAAGCATGCAGACACACACACACCAAAGTACCCAGACACACACACCAAAGCACGCAGACACACACACCAAAGCACGCAGACACACACACCAAAGCACGCAGACACACACACCAAAGCACGCAGACACACACACCAAAGCACGCAGACACACATACCAAAGCATGCAGACACACACACACCAAAGTACCCAGACACACACACCAAAGCACGCAGACACACACACCAAAGCACGCAGACACACACACCAAAGCACGCAGACACACATACCAAAGCATGCAGACACACACACCAAAGTACCCAGACACACACACCAAAGCACGCAGACACACATACCAAAGCATACAGACACACACACCAAAGTACCCAGACACACACCAAAGCATGCAGACACACAGCAAAGCACGCAGATACACACACCAAAGCACGCAGACACACATACCAAAGCATGCAGACACACACACTAAAGCATGCAGACACACACACCAAAGTACACAGACACACACACCAAAGCACGCAGACACACACGTATGCATGAACATTCATATAGCTGTGACTAAGGATTATCCAATTGACTGAAGCCAGACCTAAGTCACCAACATTTTATATGCACAGCGCATTGGGAAAGTATTCAGACCCCTTGACTTCTTCCACATTTTGTTACGTTACAGCATTATTCTAAAATGTATATATACACACAATACCCCATAAATACAAAGCAAAAACAGGTTTTTAGACATTTTTGGAAAATGTATATAAAATACATAACAGAAATACCTTATTTACATAAGTATTCGAACACTTTACTAGGAGACTCAAAGTTGAGCTCAGGTGCATCCTGTTTCCATTGATCCTCCTTCAGATGTTTCTACAACTTGATTGGAGTCCACCTGTGGTAAATTCAATTGATTGAACATGTTTTGGAAAGGCACACACCTGTCTATGTAAGGTCCCACAGTTGACAGTGCATGGCAGAGAAAAAACCAAGCCATGAGGTTGAAGGAATTGTCCGCAGAGCTCTGAAAAGGATTGTGTCGAGGCACAGATCTGGGGAAGGGTACCAAAACATTTCTGTATCATTGAAGATCCTCAAGAACACAGTGGCCTCCATCAATCTTAAATTGAAAAAAAATGGAATCACCAAGACTATTCCTGGAGCTGGCCGTCCGGCCAAACTCAGCAATCGGGGGAGAAGGGCCAGAGTTCCTCTTTGGAGATGGTTGTCTTTCCGGAAGGTTCTCCCATCTCTGCAGCACTCCACCAATCATGCCTTTATGGTAGAGTGGCCAGACGGAAGCCACTCCTCAGTAAAAGGCACATGACAGCCAGCTTGGAGTTTTCCAAAAAGCACCTAAAGACTCTCAGACCATGAGAAACAAGATTCTCTGGTCTGATGAAACCTGAATGCCAAGCACCACGTCTGGAGGAAACCTTATACCATCCTTACGGTGAAGCATGCTGGTGGCAGCATCATGCTGTGGGGATGTTTTTCAGCGGCAGGGACTGGGAGACTAGTCAGGATCGAGGGAAAGAAGAACGGAGCGATCCTTGATGAGATAGAGATCAGAGAGATCCTTGATGAAAACCTGCTCCAGAGCGCTCAGGACCTCAGACTGGGGCAAAGGTTCACCTTCCAACAGAACAACGACCCTAAGAACACAGCAAAGACAACACAGGAATGGCTTCGGGACAAGTCTCTGAATGTTCTTGAGTGGCCCAGCCAGAGCCCGGTCTTGAACCCAACCTGAAAATAGCTGTGCAGCGACGCTCCCCATCCAACCTGACTGAGCTTGAGAGAATCTGCAGAGAAGAATGGGAGAAACTCTCCAAATACAGGTGTGCCAAGAAGACTTGAGACTGTAATCACTGACGGTGCTACGGTGCTTCAACAAAGTACTGAGTAAAGGGTCTGAATACTTATGTAAATGTGATATTTCAGTTTTATTATTTTTTTAATACATCTGCAATCATTTCTAAAAACCTGTTTTTGCTTTGTCATTATGGGCTATTGGATGTAGATTGATGAGGGAAAAAAAGGTAACAAAATGTGAAAAAAATGGGTCTGAATAGTTTCCGCGCTGTGTGCGTGTGTGTGTGTGAGATGTCAGTACTGTACCAATGTACTCAGAGAGCTTGATGTTCAAGGGTCTAATCAAGAAGCCTTCCAGCACCAGCTCTTCATACAGAGACTCAAGGGTTCTGGAGAGAGAGAGAGAGACAGAGAGAGGAGGGAGAGAGAAGGAGGGAGAGAGAGTAAGACACAGAGAGAGAGAGGAGGGAGAGAGACAGAGAGAGAGAGAGAGAGGAGGGAGAGAGTAAGACACACAGAGAGAGAGACAGAGAGAGAGAGAGGGAAGAGGGAGAGAGTAAGACACAGAGAGAGAGAGAGAGAGAGAGAGAGAGAGGAGGGAGAGAGTAAGACACACAGAGAGACAGAGGGAGAGAGAGAGAGAGAGGAGGGAGAGAGAGAGAGGAGGGAGAGAGAGTAAGACACAGAGAGAGAGAGAGAGGAGGGAGAGAGTAAGACACACAGAGAGAGAGACAGAGAGAGAGAGAGGGAGGAGGGAGAGAGTAAGACACAGAGAGAGAGAGAGAGAGCGAGAGGAGGGAGAGAGTAAGACACACAGAGAGACAGAGGGAGAGAGAGGAGGGAGAGAGAGAGAGACACAGAGAGAGAGACAGAGAGACAGAGACACAGAGAGAGAGAGGAGGGAGAGAGTAAGACAGAGAGAGAGAGAGAGAGACAGAGAGAGGAGGGAGGGAGAGAGAGACACAGAGAGAGGAGGGAGGGAGAGGGAAAGACAGAGAGAGAGAGGGAGGGAGGGAGAGGGAAAGACAGAGAGAGAGAGAGAGAGAGAAAGGGAGAGAGAGACAAAGGGAGAGAGAGACAAAGGGAGAGAGAAGGAGGGAGAGAGAGTAAGACACAGAGAGAGAGAGGAGGGAGAGAGCGAGAGAGAGAGAGAGTGTGGAGGGACAGACAGAGTGAGAGAAAAGGGCAATGAAAGTGAGAGATAAACATGAAGTAGAGAAAGGAAAGGACAGAGAGGGAGAGAGAGAATGGTAAGTCGGGTGAGAGGGAGGGAGAGAGAAAGATGGTGTTAAACTGAGGGCGGGGGAGCAGGTCACAAACACACTAATCATTAACCAGGCCTATTGGAGTGGTGGTCACTCCATGACATCATACTCCTGCCCTCTGCCAACCAATCATCTGCTCCATATGGCAGACTGATATTATCAGACACTGACCTGTCAGCAGTCAGATCCTTCTCTTTCTTCTTCTTCTTCTTACTGCCCTTCTTTCCTTTCTTCTTTTTCTACAATGGAGACATATAACTGAGCAGAGGAGGCTGGTAGTAGGAGCTATAGGAAGACAGGCTCAGTGTAGTGGCTGGGATGGAATCAATGTACCAGAGTCAAACATGTGGTTTCCATATATTTGACACGGTTCCATTTCATCCATTCCAGCCATTACAATGAGCCTGTGCTCCTATAGCTCCTCACACCAGCCTCCTCTGGAACTGAGGGTTCTTCCAAAACCACAACCAAGCTGGCCGAGCAGCCAAGGAATGTCCTACAAGATAGTCAGATATGCACATAAGACAGCTGAAAACATTGCGATGAATCTAGCTCATAGCTCCACTAAAACGTCATACAGAGGGAGCCTAAAATGAACAACATGGAAGATGTTGAGTTCAGAAAAAATCATCAGAAAGGAAAAACTGAGTCACAGTCTTTGGGGATAACAACATGTTCCTGGTCTATAATAACACTCCTAGAGAGATGATCTTACACAACCTATGAACCAAAATACATGTGTTGTTTCATTTAGTAAATACACCACCTCCCTGTTGCTATGAGAGAGTGTTCCTCTCACAGAAATATTGAAGAATTCCCCTCTCTTTCTTCAGGAATTTTGGACCACTGTGAAACTATGTTTAATCGTAGCCTAGAGTGCTGGCAGCAAACCATAAATTAAAACCATAGCTCCTTCTTTGAGAGGTGATGTTGGGTGGTTCAGGATTTGACATTCTTTGTTTACCACAGTACTTTCATTACAGTATGGACACAAACAAGAGATAAACAGGCCTACTGATTCAATAATCAACACGCTCAGCTACTCTGGCTGAGGTAAATCACAAAATATTCTGCCAAATAAGTCTTTGGAGATCCACATGAAAAAATACTATAGTATAAACTGGGTGGTTTGAGCCCTGATTGCTGATTGGCCGACAGCCGTGTTATATCAGACCGTATACCAGGTGGATGACAAAACATTTATTTTTACTGCTCTAATTACGTTGTTAGCCACTTTATAATAGCAATAAGGCACCTCGTGGTTTGTGGTATATGGCCAATATACCACGGCTAAGGGATGTGTCCAGGCACTCCGTATTGTGTCATGATTAGAACAGCCCAGAGCCGTGGTTTATTGACCATATACCAAACCTCCTCATGCCTTGTTGCTTAAGTATTCACTGTAGTGTTTCTGTGGACTGTAGTATACTGTAGTATTCACTGTAGGGTTTTTGTGGACCTAACTGTATTATTCACTGTTGTATACTGTTGTATACTGTAGTATACTGTAGTATTTACAGTTTACTATATTATAAATACTGCAGTAAAATAAATAGTATAAACTGTAGTCTTTTTGTGGACTAGTATACTGTAGTATTTACTGTAGTGTTTTTGTGGACTGTAGTATACTGTAGTATTTACTGTAGTGTTTTTGTGGACTGTAGTATACTGTAGTATTTACTGTAGTGTTTTTGTAGACTGTAGTATACTGTAGTATTTACTGTAGTGTTTTTGTGGACTGTAGTATACTGTAGTATTTACTGTAGTGTTTTTGTAGACTGTAGTATACTGTAGTATTTACTGTAGTGTTTTTGTAGACTGTAGTATACTGTAGTATTTACTGTAGTGTTTTTGTGGACTGTAGTATACTGTAGTATTTACTGTAGTGTTTTTGTAGACTGTAGAATACTGTAGTATTTACTGTAGTGTTTTTGTAGACTGTAGTATACTGTAGTATTTACTGTAGTGTTTTTGTAGACTGTAGTATACTGTAGTATTTACTGTAGTGTTTTTGTAGACTGTAGTATACTGTAGTATTTACTGTAGTGTTTTTGTAGACTGTAGAATACTGTAGTATTTACTGTAGTGTTTTTGTTTTATTATCTTTGACATAGAAGTTTGGGGCTTCTGGAGAAATACTAAAACAACATATTTGCCATAACCTGTGTAGGTAGGTAGGACTGGGGTCTGAACGGACAGGTTCAGTGTTTCTGCTCTTTTCTATCACCTGTAGGTAGGAAGGACTGGGGTCTGAACGGACAGGTTCAGTGTTTCTGCTCTTTTCTATCACCTGTAGGTAGGAAGGACTGGGGTCTGAACGGACAGGTTCAGTGTTTCTGCTCTTTTCTATCACCTGTAGGTAGGAAGGACTGGGGTCTGAACGGACAGGTTCAGTGTTTCTGCTCTTTTCTATCACCTGTAGGTAGGAAGGACTGGGGTCTGAACGGACAGGTTCAGTGTTTCTGCTCTTTTCTATCACCTGTAGGTAGGAAGGACTGGGGTCTGAACGGACAGGTTCAGTGTTTCTGCTCTTTTCTATAACCTGTAGGTAGGAAGGACTGGGGTCTGAACGGACAGGTTCAGTGTTTCTGCTCTTTTCTATCACCTGTAGGTAGGAAGGACTGGGGTCTGAACAGACAGGTTCAGTGTTTCTGCTCTTTTCTATAACCTGTAGGTAGGAAGGACTGGGGTCTGAACGGACAGGTTCAGTGTTTCTGCTCTTTTCTATAACCTGTAGGTAGGAAGGACTGGGGTCTGAACGGACAGGTTCAGTGTTTCTGCTCTTTTCTATCACCTGTAGGTAGGAAGGACTGGGGTCTGAACGGACAGGTTCAGTGTTTCTGCTCTTTTCTATCACCTGTAGGTAGGAAGGACTGGGGTCTGAACGGACAGGTTCAGTGTTTCTGCTCTTTTCTATAACCTGTAGGTAGGAAGGACTGGGGTCTGAACGGACAGGTTCAGTGTTTCTGCTCTTTTCTATCACCTGTAGGTAGGAAGGACTGGGGTCTGAACGGACAGGTTCGGTGTTTCTGCTCTTTTCTATCACCTGTAGGTAGGAAGGACTGGGGTCTGAACGGACAGGTTCAGTGTTTCTGCTCTTTTCTATAACCTGTAGGTAGGAAGGACTGGGGTCTGAACGGACAGGTTCAGTGTTTCTGCTCTTTTCTATAACCTGTAGGTAGGAATGACTGGGGTCTGAACGGACAGGTTCAGTGTTTCTGCTCTTTTCTATCACCTGTAGGTAGGAAGGACTGGGGTCTGAACGGACAGGTTCAGTGTTTCTGCTCTTTTCTATCACCTGTAGGTAGGAAGGACTGGGGTCTGAACGGACAGGTTCAGTGTTTCTGCTCTTTTCTATCACCTGTAGGTAGGAAGGACTGGGGTCTGAACGGACAGGTTCAGTGTTTCTGCTCTTTTCTATCACCTGTAGGTAGGAAGGACTGGGGTCTGAACGGACAGGTTCAGTGTTTCTGCTCTTTTCTATAACCTGTAGGTAGGAAGGACTGGGGTCTGAACGGACAGGTTCAGTGTTTCTGCTCTTTTCTATAACCTGTAGGTAGGAAGGACTGGGGTCTGAACGGACAGGTTCAGTGTTTCTGCTCTTTTCTATCACCTGTAGGTAGGTAGGACTGGGGTCTGAACGGACAGGTTCAGTGTTTCTGCTCTTTTCTATAACCTGTAGGTAGGAAGGACTGGGGTCTGAACGGACAGGTTCAGTGTTTCTGCTCTTTTCTATAACCTGTAGGTAGGAAGGACTGGGGTCTGAACGGACAGGTTCAGTGTTTCTGCTCTTTTCTATCACCTGTAGGTAGGAAGGACTGGGGTCTGAACGGACAGGTTCAGTGTTTCTGCTCTTTTCTATCACCTGTAGGTATGAAGGACTGGGGTCTGAACGGACAGGTTCAGTGTTTCTGCTCTTTTCTATCACCTGTAGGTAGGAAGGACTGGGGTCTGAACGGACAGGTTCAGTGTTTCTGCTCTTTTCTATAACCTGTAGGTAGGAAGGACTGGGGTCTGAACGGACAGGTTCAGTGTTTCTGCTCTTTTCTATCACCTGTAGGTAGGAAGGACTGGGGTCTGAACGGACAGGTTCAGTGTTTCTGCTCTTTTCTATCACCTGTAGGTAGGTAGGACTGGGGTCTGAACGGACAGGTTCAGTGTTTCTGCTCTTTTCTATCACCTGTAGGTAGGTAGGACTGGGGTCTGAACGGACAGGTTCAGTGTTTCTGCTCTTTTCTATCACCTGTAGGTAGGAAGGACTGGGGTCTGAACGGACAGGTTCAGTGTTTCTGTTCTTTTCTATCACCTGTAGGTAGGAAGGACTGGGGTCTGAACGGACAGGTTCAGTGTTTCTGCTCTTTTCTATCACCTGTAGGTAGGAAGGACTGGGGTCTGAACGGACAGGTTCAGTGTTTCTGCTCTTTTCTATCACCTGTAGGTAGGAAGGACTGGGGTCTGAACGGACAGGTTCAGTGTTTCTGCTCTTTTCTATCACCTGTAGGTAGGAAGGACTGGGGTCTGAACGGACAGGTTTAGTGTTTCTGCTCTTTTCTATAACCTGTAGGTAGGAAGGACTGGGGTCTGAACGGACAGGTTCAGTGTTTCTGCTCTTTTCTATCACCTGTAGGTAGGAAGGACTGGGGTCTGAACGGACAGGTTCAGTGTTTCTGCTCTTTTCTATCACCTGTAGGTAGGAAGGACTGGGGTCTGAACGGACAGGTTCAGTGTTTCTGCTCTTTTCTATCACCTGTAGGTAGGAAGGACTGGGGTCTGAACGGACAGGTTCAGTGTTTCTGCTCTTTTCTATCACCTGTAGGTAGGAAGGACTGGGGTCTGAACGGACAGGTTCAGTGTTTCTGCTCTTTTCTATAACCTGTAGGTAGGAAGGACTGGGGTCTGAACGGACAGGTTCAGTGTTTCTGCTCTTTTCTATCACCTGTAGGTAGGAAGGACTGGGGTCTGAACGGACAGGTTCAGTGTTTCTGCTCTTTTCTATAACCTGTAGGTAGGAAGGACTGGGGTCTGAACGGACAGGTTCAGTGTTTCTGCTCTTTTCTATCACCTGTAGGTAGGTAGGACTGGGGTCTGAACGGACAGGTTCAGTGTTTCTGCTCTTTTCTATAACCTGTAGGTAGGAAGGACTGGGGTCTGAACGGACAGGTTCAGTGTTTCTGCTCTTTTCTATAACCTGTAGGTAGGAAGGACTGGGGTCTGAACGGACAGGTTCAGTGTTTCTGCTCTTTTCTATAACCTGTAGGTAGGAATGACTGGGGTCTGAACGGACAGGTTCAGTGTTTCTGCTCTTTTCTATAACCTGTAGGTAGGAAGGACTGGGGTCTGAACGGACAGGTTCAGTGTTTCTGCTCTTTTCTATCACCTGTAGGTAGGAAGGACTGGGGTCTGAACGGACAGGTTCAGTGTTTCTGCTCTTTTCTATAACCTGTAGGTAGGAAGGACTGGGGTCTGAACAGACAGGTTCAGTGTTTCTGCTCTTTTCTATAACCTGTAGGTAGGAAGGACTGGGGTCTGAACGGACAGGTTCAGTGTTTCTGCTCTTTTCTATCACCTGTAGGTAGGAAGGACTGGGGTCTGAACGGACAGGTTCAGTGTTTCTGCTCTTTTCTATCACCTGTAGGTAGGAAGGACTGGGGTCTGAACGGACAGGTTCAGTGTTTCTGCTCTTTTCTATAACCTGTAGGTAGGAATGACTGGGGTCTGAACGGACAGGTTCAGTGTTTCTGCTCTTTTCTATAACCTGTAGGTAGGAAGGACTGGGGTCTGAACGGACAGGTTCAGTGTTTCTGCTCTTTTCTATCACCTGTAGGTAGGAAGGACTGGGGTCTGAACGGACAGGTTCAGTGTTTCTGCTCTTTTCTATAACCTGTAGGTAGGAAGGACTGGGGTCTGAACAGACAGGTTCAGTGTTTCTGCTCTTTTCTATAACCTGTAGGTAGGAAGGACTGGGGTCTGAACGGACAGGTTCAGTGTTTCTGCTCTTTTCTATCACCTGTAGGTAGGAAGGACTGGGGTCTGAACGGACAGGTTCAGTGTTTCTGCTCTTTTCTATAACCTGTAGGTAGGAAGGACTGGGGTCTGAACGGACAGGTTCAGTGTTTCTGCTCTTTTCTATAACCTGTAGGTAGGAAGGACTGGGGTCTGAACGGACAGGTTCAGTGTTTCTGCTCTTTTCTATCACCTGTAGGTAGGAAGGACTGGGGTCTGAACGGACAGGTTCAGTGTTTCTGCTCTTTTCTATCACCTGTAGGTAGGTAGGACTGGGGTCTGAACGGACAGGTTCAGTGTTTCTGCTCTTTTCTATAACCTGTAGGTAGGAAGGACTGGGGTCTGAACGGACAGGTTCAGTGTTTCTGCTCTTTTCTATCACCTGTAGGTAGGAAGGACTGGGGTCTGAACGGACAGGTTCAGTGTTTCTGCTCTTTTCTATAACCTGTAGGTAGGAAGGACTGGGGTCTGAACGGACAGGTTCAGTGTTTCTGCTCTTTTCTATAACCTGTAGGTAGGAAGGACTGGGGTCTGAACGGACAGGTTCAGTGTTTCTGCTCTTTTCTATAACCTGTAGGTAGGAAGGACTGGGGTCTGAACGGACAGGTTCAGTGTTTCTGCTCTTTTCTATAACCTGTAGGTAGGAATGACTGGGGTCTGAACGGACAGGTTCAGTGTTTCTGCTCTTTTCTATCACCTGTAGGTAGGAAGGACTGGGGTCTGAACGGACAGGTTCAGTGTTTCTGCTCTTTTCTATAACCTGTAGGTAGGAAGGACTGGGGTCTGAACGGACAGGTTCAGTGTTTCTGCTCTTTTCTATCACCTGTAGGTAGGAAGGACTGGGGTCTGAACGGACAGGTTCAGTGTTTCTGCTCTTTTCTATAACCTGTAGGTAGGAAGGACTGGGGTCTGAACGGACAGGTTCAGTGTTTCTGCTCTTTTCTATCACCTGTAGGTAGGTAGGACTGGGGTCTGAACGGACAGGTTCAGTGTTTCTGCTCTTTTCTATAACCTGTAGGTAGGAAGGACTGGGGTCTGAACGGACAGGTTCAGTGTTTCTGCTCTTTTCTATAACCTGTAGGTAGGAATGACTGGGGTCTGAACGGACAGGTTCAGTGTTTCTGCTCTTTTCTATCACCTGTAGGTAGGAAGGACTGGGGTCTGAACGGACAGGTTCAGTGTTTCTGCTCTTTTCTATAACCTGTAGGTAGGAAGGACTGGGGTCTGAACGGACAGGTTCAGTGTTTCTGCTCTTTTCTATCACCTGTAGGTAGGAAGGACTGGGGTCTGAACGGACAGGTTCAGTGTTTCTGCTCTTTTCTATAACCTGTAGGTAGGAAGGACTGGGGTCTGAACAGACAGGTTCAGTGTTTCTGCTCTTTTCTATCACCTGTAGGTAGGTAGGACTGGGGTCTGAACAGACAGGTTCAGTGTTTCTGCTCTTTTCTATCACCTGTAGGTAGGAAGGACTGGGGTCTGAACGGACAGGTTCAGTGTTTCTGCTCTTTTCTATCACCTGTAGGTAGGAAGGACTGGGGTCTGAACGGACAGGTTCAGTGTTTCTGCTCTTTTCTATAACCTGTAGGTAGGAAGGACTGGGGTCTGAACGGACAGGTTCAGTGTTTCTGCTCTTTTCTATAACCTGTAGGTAGGAAGGACTGGGGTCTGAACGGACAGGTTAAGTGTTTCTGCTCTTTTCTATCACCTGTAGGTAGGAAGGACTGGGGTCTGAACGGACAGGTTCAGTGTTTCTGCTCTTTTCTATCACCTGTAGGTAGGAAGGACTGGGGTCTGAACGGACAGGTTCAGTGTTTCTGCTCTTTTCTATAACCTGTAGGTAGGAAGGACTGGGGTCTGAACAGACAGGTTCAGTGTTTCTGCTCTTTTCTATCATCTGTAGGTAGGAAGGACTGGGGTCTGAACAGACAGGTTCAGTGTTTCTGCTCTTTTCTATCACCTGTAGGTAATTCATTAATTCATAACGCTCATTTTATTTTGAGATTATGGATGTCCGTTTTATATTATTCCTACATTAAGCAGTGGTAGAAATACCACATGGAAGCTATTATTGCTTACCTACGAAATGTGTAATTCTTCATCCCAACCATACATATATGTCTGATCATATGACTTGGATTAACCCCATATCTCACCATCACCATCCAAACTATCCAGACCCCACATCCACACGAGTTCAGAGCAGAGCGACTCTTTACCTTCTTGCCACCTTTCTTTCCCTTCTTCTTCTTCTTCCCTTTCTCTCGGTCCACAGCCAGCTTGAGATTCTTCACTTCCTGTCTCATCAGCTCATCGACCTGTGGAGAGATTGTTTTAACATGCACGCTCACCAGTCACCATAACCACTCGGCTTGTCTCATAGTTGGAAATCGTTCACAGATGTGCAGCATTTCAAGCCCGCTTCTGATGTATGCAACAGGGTAAAGGTGAATTCTGTTTCATTTGAGGTAATATTATCTTCAGGTGATGAACTGATTGTTTTTTAAAGGTTAATAATGCATTGTAATTGCATGGGCTAAACTGCGTTTTCATTGCAATTTAAAGCGTACTGTTCACTATCTAACAAACATTAGCTTGCTGGCTCGCTAGCTAACGTTACGTGTATGATCTGTGTAGTAATATTAGTTGTATCTCAGAATCCATTTGCACTGCTAGTTATAGCCTAATGTTAGCTAGCTAGCTAACATTGAGCCTAATTGGTTAGCTTTAGCTATCTTCAGATTCATACTACAGCATTTCATGCATGCTGGCTAGCTATGACAAACCGTTTGTATTGCCAGTAGTATGGGTTGGGATTATGGTTCATTGTTTAGCTAGCTAGCTCGCTACATGTCTAAACAAAAGACTCCACTTCGCCAGATGATTACATGACCCATCAAGTTAGCCAGCTGTGTCTGATTGTGATTACAGCCACCTATTGGATTTCATGAACACGTGTACATGTCTAGACAATAGGGCCCCATTCACTTAGCTAGATGTGGCTGGGGGTTGGTTGGTATGTCTGGGGGTTGGCTAGTGTGTCTGGGGGTTGGCTGGTGTGTCTGGGGGTTGGCTGGTGTGTCTGGGGGTTGGATAGTGTGTCTGGGGGTTGGTTAGTGTGTCTGGGGGTTGGTTGGTGTGTCTGGGGGTTGGTTGGTGTGTCTGGGGGTTGGCTAGTGTGTCTGGGGGTTGGTCGGTGTGTCTGGAGGTTGGTTAGTGTGTCTGGGGGTTGGCTAGTGTGTCTGGGGGTTGGTCAGTGTGGTTCTGGGGGTTGGTTAGTGTGTCTGGGGATTAGTTGGTGTGTCTGGGGGTTGGTTAGTGTGTATTGGTGTTGGTTGGTGTGTCTGGGGGTTGGTGTGTCTGGGGGTTGGTTAGTGTGTCTGGGGGTTGGTTAGGGGGTTTGGGGGTTTGTTTTAGCATTTAGTTCACATGACCCATCAATTTAGACAAGTGTGTCTGGGGGTTGGTTAGGGGGTCTGGGGGTTTGTTTTAGCATTTAGTTCACATGACCCATTAATTTAGACAAGTGTGTCTGGGGGTTGGTTAATGTGTCTGGGGGTTGGTTAATGTGTCTGGGGGTTGGTTAATGTGTCTGGGGGTTGGTTAGTGTGTCTGGGGGTTGGTTAGTGTGTCTGGGGGTTGGATAGTGTGTCTGGGGGTTGGCTAATGTGTCTGGGGGTTGATTAATGTGACTGGGGGTTGGTTAGTGCGACTGGGGGGTTGGTCAGTGTTTCTGGGGGTTGGTAAGTGTGTCTGGGGGTTGGTAAGTGTGTCTGGGGGTTGGTCGGTGTGTCTGGGGGTTGGTCAGTGTGTCTGTGGGGGTTGGTCGGAGTGTCTGGGGGTTGGTCGGAGTGTCTGGGGGTTGGTCGGTGTGTCTGGGGGTTGGTCGGTGTGTCGGGGGGTTGGTCGTGTGTCTGGGGGTTGGTTAGAGTGTCTGGGGGTTGGTTAGAGTGTCTGGGGGTTGGTTATAGTGTCTGTGGGTTGGTTGGAGTGTCTGGGGGTTGGTTGGAGTGTCTGGGGGTTGGTTGGAGTGTCTGGGGATTGGTTGGAGTGTTTGGGGATTGGTTGGAGTGTCTGGGGATTGGTTGGAGTGTCTGGGGATTGGTTGGAGTGTCTGGCGGTTGGTTGGAGTGTCTGGGGGTTGGTTAGAGTGTCTGGGGGTTGGTTGGAGTGTCTGGGGGTTGGTTAGAGTGTCTGGGGGTTGGTCAGTGTGTCTGGGTAAGCACTAAGCATCATCTAATAAATGTAAAATATTTATACAATATTTTTTGTGGACACTTTTTTATTTTTTTGCTACTTTACAAATATGCACATAACCATTTCACTGTACCGTTTACACATTCTGTATCCTGTGTGACAAATAAACTGATTCTATTTGATATAGTGTGTGTTTACCAGAGACGGTCATGTGAAGAACAACATGACCTGAACCAAAGTCAGATTAGGATATAGGCCAAGGACGAGATCAAGTGTATTTCCTTATTGTAGGCTACTACTTTTACCACTTTTAGTCTTCACATTTTTGGTTGTTTACTAAACTACGCACTCTGTTTAGCAAATGGTCTCAAGTGAATCCTTAATGAAGAGCTCTCCAGTAGGTACCAAAACATTCAAGGACCATTTTCTCAAAAGGGGGGTTACAAGTTTATCAACTTTCAAAGCAGAATTTATTTCGCATTGTTCCACAACACAAGTGTGTGTGTGTGAATGTTTGTGTGTGAGTGTGTGTTGAGACCAATGGCCCAGTCTCTCACCTGAACTCTGACCTCCTCCTCCACCTCCAACCTCTTCTCCTCACGCACCAGCTGGGCATCAAACCGCTGCAGGAAGTTCTGTGTTTCATCACGCCCCTGCCACACGTCTACACACACACACACACCACACACACACACACACACACACACACCACACACCACACACCACACACCCACACACACACACACACACACACACACACACACACACACACACACACACACACACACACACACACACACACAGAGTAGAGCATGAGGAAGCATGCTGGAGTGGTCAGCAGGGAAAGCAGACAGGACCAGAGAGAGAGGCAGGTGGAGGAGTGTATGTGTTTTTGTGTGGGACTAAGGCAATGCATATTGTCCTTTCCAAGTTGCTCTGTCCGCTCTCAGGCACCACTTCCTGGTCAGGAAATTAACTTCCTGTTCCTGCTACCAGTCTGTCACAATGCCAAGCAAAGATTTCCACATCAAGCCAGACAGGTGGGGGGAATGGGATCTGAGCCTTCAAAACAACCATTTAAAATGCCGGACACGACTAAACACTGGTACGGCCAAAGGCCATTACAGACAGAAGACCACAGCTGCTCTGCCATCTCTCTTCTAAAATCCTCCTTTGGTCTCTGCATTGGCATGGTAACGGTTGTGGTCAAAATGTGCCATTTTGTGAGACCTTTTTGTTAACATGGTATCACAAGATAATTACCAACATCCGACTTGTTTTCACATTTGACTTGTTTTCACATTTGACAGATAAATCACCCCCCCCTTTCGAATGCAGACCTGTCAAGTTCAGGCACGAGTCAAAGGCCGTTGGTTTGACAGCTTGCGTCGGTGGCACCTCTATATACGGCGTCTCTTTGAAATGAGATCTGCTCAGAAGGTCAGAGATCAACCTTTCCTCTCCTCCTCCACAAGGCCCCCTTTTAAAAGTCCCCTGCTTCAAAACATCCCCCAGGCAATCTGATACATGTAATTACCTTTTCTCTTGTCTCGTGTGTGTGTGTTCCCAAAAGTCAATCTGTCTGTTTGTTTAAAGAGGGCGTCCTTTCTATGCCTCTGAAAGTAGAAGGGTGTGAAGAGAAAGCAGTGGTGCAAGTGGTAGAAAGGTCAGCATTTAAAGTCCACTATATTGCCATTAGGAGAATTTAAGAGACTTAGGCTGGGTAGAGAAAAAGTCTCACTAGGTCTGAGGATAAGCCAACGGCAATTTAATCAGTTCACTTGACCAAGCTGACTATTGGACAAGCTCACGTCAAGCTCACGACACACACACACACACACACACACACACGCACACGCACACACACACACACACCTGTAAGAAGGCTGCTCTGTCATTGGATACACTGTGTTGGCCATATATAATATATATATATACCACCTGGCTGGTGAAAGACACATTAGAACTGAATTGTGATCAACAGCGTTGTCTTTGCCAAGGCCACCGTCTGCTACACCCACAGTATGTGCTTCGGCTTCCAATATATATCTAGCCATTAGTATGCTGCTGCACACCTTTCTACCACAGAGCCCCCTTTTCTGCTTGTTCACTCTGGGAAAAACAAGGTGTTTTGAGTTGAGCTGCAAACAGGAAGAGTGAGTCTGCTAAGTAAAGAATGCTTCCTATTGCACGGTCCTCTGGCCAGGAAATTGAAATGATATCCATGGTTCACATCTAACCGCTGCTCCGTGACGCTGGGCCTGGCTTGTCTGGGCACACAGGAAGAGAGGTCCAGTTCCAATCACACTCCCAGGGTTTGTCCGTCCATGGTTCCCTTCCAGCCCCCAGCCCAGCTGGGATGTATGGGGGGAAGTAGAGGAGGTAGTGGGAAAAAAGTGATATAAACAAAAAAAAGTACCCAACGAGAGAGACGGAAACAAAACAAAACAAAAATAACAGGATAAAGTAGCACACAATGAACGATCACCTCAATGAAACACTTATCCGTGACTAGTGGGACAAGATGCCAAAGTAGAAGTCTCACACTACCGAGAAAGTCAAGCGTCTTTTGTTTTCCCAACAAACACAAACTCTCAGAGGAACGGACCTATAGACCTGAACCCTCATTGAATTCTGGGTAAATATTTGCTTCACCTTTTCCGCTTCATTACATCTAAATCAACCTAACGAGCCAGTCATTAAACCATTTTCCAATTACACACACCTGATAAAACAGAGCTGATGTGACAGGACCACCGTTTACAAAGCTGACGTTTATTGACGTTTATTATTATTATCTTTAATCAGGCCTTTGACAGGCTGGATGTTTTACATGGGTTTAAGAGCTATATTCTGCTCTTTATTAATATTAATGACAAACTGTGTTTAAGGATCTTTAATGCTGAGGTTTAAGGGAGATGAAGACAGGGAGGGAGGAGGAGAAGAGAGGAGGAAGAAGGAGGAGGAGTGGGGAGGGAGGAGGAGACGAGAGACAGGAGAATAAGAAAGGGAGAGGGAGTGGGAGGAGAGGTAGGAGAGGGAGGGAGAAGAGAGAGTGGAGGAGAGGGAGGAGGGAGAGGGAGGAGAGGGAGAAGAGAGAGTGGGAGGAGAGGGAGGAGAGGGAGAGGGAAGACTGGGAGGAGAGAGAGTGGGAGGAGAGGGAGAGGGAGGAGGAAGGCAGGGAGGAGAGAGAGTGGGAGGAGAGGGAGGAGGACCAGCTGCAGTGTTTTAGTTCCTGTCCTTCCCCATTACTGCACTAAGAGGAGAGGTCACTCCTAATAAAAACCTCAAAATCAATCACTCCCCTCTCATGTTGGAGTCTAGACTCCGTCAACCTACAGCTACCTTAGACCGGGGCAAGTTTGGGCTAATAAGAGAGACTGGCCCCTGATATAGGCAACACCACTCTATGGCCTTGTAGAGACCGCTGACCTCACTACACAGTACACACAGTACACACAGTACACACACACACACACACACACACACACACACACACACACACACACACACACACACACACACACACACACACACACACACACACACACACACACACACACACACACACACACACACACACACACAACGTTATAAATGTTGTGGAGGTCAGGTGGTGAGGTGTAAAGCGCTGGGCCAGCATCTGGTCTTCATTACATCTCAAAGGTCTGTGTGTGTGTGTTGCTTCTAACAGGAATGTAACCTAAAGCCCTGTGTTGTACCAGTTGACATTCTGAGGTGAATCATAACGAGGAGAGAATTGAACACTTTTGACTGGGAATATAATTACTTCCTGCTAACTCTACAGCTGCTGACTGACTATTGGTTGTAGGTTCTGTTATCCTCTTCTTCACCCTCTCAATGCTGAACTAAAGGTGATGCAGAGCAGAGGTGGAGCAGAGACCTTCTACGGTCACTGACAGACTAGGGTTAGACACAAGTAAGATGTTAATTTCTCCAGCTGGTTCTGTTGGTTGGAGCATGATTCTGATCAAAAGACCATTGAGCTGTCCCAAAAAAAGTGGAGTTTGTAAAACCAGTGCTGGCAAGACCAACTTCAATTGAATTCCCACATGGGGCACCTGCTCTGAATATGTGTGTTTAATATTGGACTGTAGGTATCTTTGAATAAAGGCGTTGTTGTGTTGTTATGACACATCTCATTAAGCTGGGAACACTGAGAAGGCTGTATCTTTGTCCTCCATAGGGATGTCAACAGGATATCCCAGTGATTTGACTCTAATGCTCTCATTGTGTAGATTAGGAAGTAGCGCAGCAGCTTGAAAGGGCTCAATTTGACACTGTGGCACAGATATACACACAGCGACTATTCACTCACTTCCCTTCAGCCTCATTCACCTACCTTTCATCCAAGGATAACACAGGCCCATGAACGTTGAATGGGCCGAGATATTGACTGGTCACTTTGTATCAGAGAGGGAGTCAATTCCATTTCAACTACTAAACTGCCTGGAATTCAGAATGGAACTATTGAGTTCCTAGACGTTTAAATGAAACTACTGTGCTATCCATAATACTCCCCACAGCTTTGGGGGATAAGCCTGTGTAATATAATAATCAGGCCATTTCTCCTCTGAATAATGTTTGTTGTTTTGGCACCAACCCTGTAGACCTTTGAGACATGCCCGGGGAGCAGTGGTGACTGATCCCGCATATTTCCCTCAGTGACTTGTGGGTGTTTGTGCAGCAGTGGAACCGCCTGCGAGAAGCCAAATAACACATTCTGCCCCCAGAGAAGCATTCCACCTAGAACCCTTCCACCTCAGGTGACTGGGTCAGATAAGTTAAATGAAGGGAGGGAGAGGGGAGAGAAAGGAGTGATGAGACCCAGGATGTATGTGGTTGGAGGATGCAGACTCCTCCAGAGAGAGAGAGAGATCCCTCCCTACTCGGGACCGAGAAGCTTCATCTGGCTGCTGAAACGTTGTTGAAAGGGTTTGAGTCTTTAAGGAGTAAAATATTGAAGCCAGACGAGCTCAAATGGAGAGTTACTCCTGGATGTTTGACCTGTATCTGGCAGCGACAGGAGGGAAGCAGCAGCTTCTGTCATTTCTCTTCATTGTTTCTCCATTACTTCAGTACTCTACATTCTGTTGAAATCTCCCTTGGTCGCCTATCAAAATGTGGGAAGAGTCAAACTGACTTAACCAGAAGAGGGGATAGCTGTCAAAGGGCTAATGACTAAACCTGCGAAAAGCTAAAAGACCAAAACAAAGTCAGTCATCCATCTCCATTGGGTTTGGAGGAAGCAGGGTGGTTGACTTGAAACAACAATCTGGAGGCTCCAGGTCCAACTGCTCCTCACTGAGTCATTGCGTAAAGACAGATATGGGGGTTGGACACACGCCCCTCCACGGGTCACTGAGAGACAGGAGCCTGGGCGGCACGCATCACTTCCTTGTTAAGGGCCCAGGGCACCATGAGAGACAGGAAGTCTGTCAGGTGATCAGATTGATTTGTGGTCCCACACTGATTAAAAAAAACACCAACAACAGGCCCATGGTAAAGATTCAGAAACCACTAGCCTCTCAAGCTGTGACTCCTGTCACTATACACCGCTGTCTTCAGTGAGACATCATGAACCATCACAGAGAGAAACACTGTGGAAGGTAGACTTCAGATCTGTGCCTATCAGCTCGACCCTTTAGCAATGCTGTCACCACATTACTATGGTCCTCATACCTACTCATACCTACTCTCTAATTCACCTTTATACATTACTATAGTCCTCATACCTACTCTCTAACTCACCTTTATACATTACTATAGTCCTCATACCTACTCTCTAACTCACCTTTATACATTACTATGGTCCTCATACCTACTCTCTAACTCACCTTTATACCTTACTATAGTCCTCATACCTACTCATACCTACTCTCTAATTCACCTTTATACATTACTATAGTCCTCATACCTACTCATACCTACTCTCTAATTCACCTTTATACATTACTATAGTCCTCATACCTACTCATACCTACTCTCTAATTCACCTTTATACATTACTATAGTCCTCATACCTACTCATACCTACTCTCTAATTCACCTTTATACATTACTATGGTCATCATACCTACTCTCTAACTCACCTTTATACATTACTATGGTCCTCATACCTACTCTCTAATTCACCTTTATATATTACTATGGTCCTCATACCTACTCTCTAATTCACCTTTATACATTACTATGGTCCTCATACCTACTCTCTAACTCCCCTTTATACATTACTATGGTCCTCATACCTACTCTCTAACTCATCTTTATACATTACTATGGTCCTCATACCTACTCTCTAACTCACCTTTATACATTACTATGGTCCTCATACCTACTCTCTAACTCACCTTTGTACATTACTATGGTCCTCATACCTACTCTCTAACTCACCTTTGTACATTACTATGGTCCTCATACCTACTCTCTAACTCACCTTTATACATTACTATGGTTCTCATACCTACTCTCTAACTCACCTTTATACATTACTATGGTTCTCATACCTACTCTCTAATTCACCTTTATACATTACTATGGTCCTCATACCTACTCTCTAACTCACCTTTGTACATTACTATGGTCCTCATACCTACTCTCTAACTCACCTTTATACATTACTATGGTTCTCATACCTGCTCTCTAATTCACCTTTATACATTACTATGGTCCTCATACCTACTCTCTAATTCACCTTTATACATTACTATGGTCCTCATACCTACTCTCTAATTCACCTTTATACATTACTATGGTCCTCATACCTACTCTCTAACTCACCTTTATACATTACTATGGTCCTCATACCTACTCTCTAACTCACCTTTGTACATTACTATGGTTCTCATACCTACTCTCTAACTCACCTTTATACATTACTATGGTCCTCATACCTACTCTCTAACTCACCTTTGTACATTTTGTTTCCCTCCACAACAGTAGGGAGGAAGTTGCTCGGGGGCATTTTCCAGCCCTTCTCCTCCTCCTTCAAGAGACAAGAAATGAATTAATCAATGACATTACATGTATTATAGCTGGACACGGTTTTAAAGCTTTAGTTTTATTCTGTATTATTTCCTTAAAGTCCTATGTATTTTAAGATAGATGAGCACCTTGTAGTTTTTTTAATTTAACTAGGCAGGTCAGTTAAGAACAAATTCTTATTTTCAATGAAGGCCTAGGAACTACCTCGTTCAGGGGCAGAACGACCTGTTTGTACCTTGTCAGCTCAGGGATTCGAACTTGCAACCTTTCGTCCAACACGCTAACCACTAGGCTACCCTGCCTCCCCAGTTTAAGGTAATAACAGTGGCCAATGGCTAATTTAGTGGAGAGAGTTGAGGTTTTCAGAGACTCCATATGACTTGGATTGAGTTCAAAGCTGCTCTACAGATGACCTGCCCTCCGCTGTGCTGTGACACCAGATCAGATCCAGAACTATCCATGCTGTGATATCAGATCCAGAACTATCCATGCTGTGACACCAGGTCAGATCCAGAACTATCCATGATGTGACACCAGGTCAGATCCAGAACTATCTATGCTGTGACACCAGATCAGATCCAGAACTATCCATGCTGGGACACCAGGTCAGATCCAGAACTATCTATGCTGTGACACCAGATCAGATCCAGAACTATCCATGATGTGACACCAGGTCAGATCCAAAACTATCTATGCTGTGACACCAGATCAGATCCAGAACTATCCATGCTGGGACACCAGGTCAGATCCAGAACTATCTATGCTGTGACACCAGATCAGATCCAGAACTATCCATGCTGTGACACCAGATCAGATCCAGAACTATCCATGCTGTGATATCAGATCCAGAACTATCCATGCTGTGACACCAGGTCAGATCCAGAACTATCCATGATGTGACACCAGGTCAGATCCAGAACTATCTATGCTGTGACACCAGATCAGATCCAGAACTATCCATGCTGGGACACCAGGTCAGATCCAGAACTATCTATGCTGTGACACCAGATCAGATCCAGAACTATCCATGCTGGGACACCAGGTCAGATCCAGAACTATCTATGCTGTGACACCAGATCAGATCCAGAACTATCCATGCTGTAACACCAGGTCAGATCCAGAACTAACTATGCTGTGACACCAGGTCAGATCCAGAACTAACTATGCTGTGACAACAGGTCAGATCCAGAGCTAACTATGCTGGGACACCAGATCAGATCCAGAACTATCTATGTTGTGACACCAGGTCAGATCCAGAACTAACTATGCTGTGACAACAGGTCAGATCCAGAGCTAACTATGCTGGGACACCAGATCAGATCCAGAACTAACTATGCTGTGACAACAGGTCAGATCCAGAACTAACTATGCTGTGACAACAGGTCAGATCCAGAACTATCCATGCTGTGACACCAGATCAGATCCAGAACTATCCATGCTGTGACACCAGATCAGATCCAGAACTATCCATGCTGTGACACCAGATCAGATCCAGAACTATCCATGCTGTGACACCAGATCAGATCCAGAACTATCCATGCTGTGACACCAGATCAGATCCAGAACTATCCATGCTGTGATACCAGGTCAGATCCAGAACTATCCATGCTGTGACACCAGGTCAGATCCAGAACTATCCATGCTGTGACACCAGATCAGATCCAGAACTATCCATGCTGTGACACCAGATCAGATCCAGAACTATCCATGCTGTGATACCAGGTCAGATCCAGAACTATCCATGCTGTGACACCAGGTCAGATCCAGAACTATCCATGCTGGGACATCAGGTCAGGTCCAGAACTATCCATGCTGTGACATCAGATCAGATCCAGAACTATCCATGCTGGGACATCAGGTCAGATCCAGAACTAACTATGCTGTGACACCAGATCAGATCCAGAACTATCCATGCTGTGACACCAGGTCAGATCCAGAACTAACTATGCTGTGACAACAGGTCAGATCCAGAACTAACTATGCTGTGACAACAGGTCAGATCCAGAACTATCCATGCTGTGACACCAGATCAGATCCAGAACTAACTTTGATGATGTGGATAAACAGTAGCAGACAGAGAGATGTTGGGTGGATGACATCTAGAACTAGATGTTGTCTTAATGCATAGTCAGGGGTACAACATCAACATCCAGTCCCTTTACACATGCACGCATACGAAAACACACACGCTCATGCACGCACACGCACAGGTTCTCAAAGGGGATGGACTGGGGGGGGTCTATCAGTTATTCAGACATGGCATGTTTTATGTTCCCTCTCATTCTTTAATACATTCCTCCAGTAGCATTGAATGGCTCCCAGAAGAGGAGGAATCCATTTGAAAATATTGTAGGAATCTTAAGTGCTTCATAATACGCTCCAACGTTGGATGATGACACTCATGGTGCGAGGCAGGAAGCGTCCTTATGGATCGACCAGAACCAGAACCAGAACCAGGACCAGGACAGGACAGGAATGATCCGAATGTCAGATGTTGCTTTTCAAGGCTGTGAGAACGTACCAGGGTTTTAATAGAGACGGATCAGGTAGTGAGGAACTGATGTCGATCATCATGCTTTAGACTGGGGGGGTTTTAGTGACCTGGTAAACCAGTGTTGATCTATAGACAACACTTCATTGTTTCTCTTTGTAGGACTGTTCAGGATTGTTCAGGACAAGGTTAAGGAAGTCCCATAGAAGTCCAATAACAAACCAGGGCACAACCATAGGGTTTAAAATATAACCGTTCACACCACCATGAGTCAATGTGTAACTTAACCTCCGTTACAGACGTAACGGTCATAGAAAGCAGTATAGAGATGAAGTGTCTATTTGATGAGTTCAACCATCCCATACTAAGCACATCTGGAATACTCCTCTAGGAACCTCTAAAGTGATGTCCCCTTCTAGCCATGCTATTTCTCTGGTTCATGAGCTGTCTCCAACGTAGTCAGGTGGATGTGACATGTTCCTCCACAGCAAATTAAAGGGGCATTTCTTGGTTTTTACGTGTACAATGCTTCCATTCTAGTCTGTGGGATCAGAGCCAGACAATGTGAGTGAGGACCTGTCATCCTCTTTCTGTTGCACGGTAACCACTAGTCATGACATCATTCTGATTCTAGAACATTGTAAGGTCCCCAGTGTACAGGATTAGCCTTACTGTAAAACAAGAAGTCTCATGCCCTTTTCAACTCTATCCGTCTCTGGTAAAGGCCTGAGTGACAGACTAAGACACATTGGTTTTATCTCTGAGACGGTCAGTCTGCTTTTAGAGTCTGACAGACTGCAGAGTGCTAGTTTAATCACACACCTCACTCAGAAGCACGCTGTGCCATTCTGTCTGAGAGGCTAAAGTGACTCCCAACTACAAAGGAGAGAAGCCCTGCCAAGGCTCAGCTCTGTTCTCCTGAACATCTCTTATCAGTTATTTTGGCTTTAACCCTACATTATCACCCTCAACCATTATCACAGCTATTCTAAGAGCCCTATTCAAGCAAACTCTGAAACTGGATGTCCAGGACTGTACGGTAAACCCAGTTAAATAGACTTTGATTGAAAACAAGTGACCTCCTTGTCCAATAGCTGTTGCTATTCTGTTCAGGAACACATATTAGCTACTTCAATAAGAGATTTAAAGTCACAGAGAAGTCATTCAACAAAATAGTCATGAATAATCTTAATGCTCTATTCAATCCATATCCAGGAAACACAGTGTTACAGAGAGATTTAAATTTAAAGGCAATGTTCCAGCATTCGCTGAGCCTGCATTCACGATAAACGCTGCACATGTCAGCTCAATCGGAATTTACCTCTACATTTATATTGCGGAATCTGTAACGCTTCAGCGCTACAGAATGAATATAGCCCTTAGTTTTATTGGCTTGATCTAGGACAATGAGAGACATATTGTTGTTCCACAGGGTATGTTCATGCAAGGGGGATGTGGACTGGGACTAAATCCTTGGCTTGAACAAACCATTTTGAGGAACACTTGACTGAAATCAGAAACATTTCCTCACAGAGTCTTCACAGTCTTCAGCAGTAAACATCTCTTTCGTTCCACCACACCCCCAATCATCTGAGATGACAAAGCTCTACCGCTTAGCTTCTGATTTAGTAGCGGAGGTGTATTTTATGGTCTTAATTGTGCACGTCCAGTGGGATTGGGCCTTCATGAGGAAAACAGGTGGAGAGAGGCTGCAACACAGCACATACTTCAATTCGCTTAAGAGGAAAAGCACACAACGATTGCCCGTCACTTACACTTTCTGTCTACTGGTTTGACTTGGAGACTATGGTCTTCTGAAGGTTTTGGGTGTTTGACTTTGTTTTAACAATGGCATTAAGACCAGACTCAGATCAGTTATGTTTCACTTTGTTTTAACAATGGCATTAAGATCAGACTCAGATCAGTTATGTTTGACTTTGTTTTAAGAATGGCATTAAGACCAGACTCAGATCAGTTATGTTTCAGGGGAAGAGAATAAACTCAGCTCTTCTTATCAAAAGCCTGGATAAAGCAATTCTGAAGCTACTATTGGTCACCAAGCCTTGTCTGTTTAATAGCATGAGCCACTATTGGCCAAGCCTTGTCTGTTTAATAGCATGAGCCACTATTGGCCACCATGCCTTGTCTGTTTAATAACATGAGCCACTATTGGCCAAGCCTTGTCTGTTTAATAACATGAGCCACTATTGGCCACCAAGTCTTGTCTGTTTAATAGCATGAGCCACTATTGGCCAAGCCTTGTCTGTTTAATAGCATGAGCCACTATTGGCCAAGTCTTGTCTGTTTAATAACATGAGCCACTATTGGCCAAGTCTTGTCTGTTTAATAACATGAGCCACTATTGGCCAAGCCTTGTCTGTTTAATAACATGAGCCACTATTGTCCAAGCCTTGTCTGAGCCCACCTCTCCTTCTTCTTTTCCTCCTTTCTTCTGTTTGCTTCTCCGCTTCTTGTCTTTCTTCTGATCCTTGCGGTCCTTCCCACCCTTCTTATCTTTATTTATGTTGTCTTTCCTCTTCTTCTCTTCCTCTTTCGCTGCTAATTCTGCAGCGACCTATCAGGAACAGACATGAGATGAGCATAGAAAAGGAAACGAGTGTTTGTTAACTGTCTGTAGGTTAGATGAGGACCATGGGTCATTAGTCTACCTGGTCAGGTGTCTTCTGTGCAAATATGGCTGTTGATCCCCCATCCTCAGCATTGGGGAAGTCAGGAAACTTTCCAGTGGCATCTCTACAATAAATAGCATGTTTTAAAGATACTTCCTGTTCTTAAATTATCATTACAGATGTATCATTCTTGATGAATTGTACTATGTCACACTGAGAGTTAGATGGCAGACCTCCAACAAGGTCACCAGAGGGCAGACCCTCCTAATGGTTAACTAAATGCCTCAGATACTTCCACTAATTAGGGGTGGTTCATGTCATGGAGCAGTTATCTCAATGTGGAGAGAAAATAATCACCCGACCAGGAATTGCTCTTTGGAACGCCAAACTATGTATCCCTCACTTCCCTTCCAGCTCTCATTATCCTAAACCTTAGAGCAACCCTGTGAACCAACGTTTAGCTTCCAACTTCCTTCAAATCTGGTCCTTTCCTCTTGGCCTCAAAATGTTTGTGTTCTCATCAGACAGGTTGAGGAAGCTGTACCAACAGGGTTTAGATTCTCATCAGACAGGTTGAGGAAGTTGTACCGACAGGGTTTAGATTCTCATCAGACAGGTTGAGGAAGCTGTACCGACAGGGTTTAGATTCTCATCAGACAGGTTGAGGAAGCTGTACCGACAGGGTTTAGATTCTCATCAGACAGGTTGAGGAAGCTGTACCGACAGGGTTTAGATTCTCATCAGACAGGTTGAGGAAGTTGTACCGACAGGGTTTAGATTCTCATCAGACAGGTTGAGGAAGTTGTACCGACAGGGTTTAGATTCTCATCAGACAGGTTGAGGAAGCTGTACCAACAGGGTTTAGAGTTTAGACTACCTTGGAGGGTGTGACCACCTCATCCATCCGTCACGGTGCTTATAATGTTGTCAGCAGCTCAGCCGAGGTCACAGCAGAGGGCAGGGCCGTGGAGGCCAGGCTGGAGCCTGAGACACTGGGGATGCGTCCCAAATGGGCCCATAGGACTCTGATCAAATGTAGTACACTATTTAGGGAATAGGGTGCCTTTTGGGATGCAGACTGGAGCTGAATGTGGAGGCCAGGGCCATTGTGGGTCATTGCTTCGTCCCCATGGGAGCTGTTCTCTCTCTGTTCACTCCCCAGGGCTCTCCAGCCTGGATGACTTATGTCCATTGTTCCTGCTCTACTGGGTAGGCAGGCAGCATCCACCGCTGGCCAACCATAAATCACCCTGGAATGCACTAATAGGCAGCTAGCATGGAGGGGAAGACACACACACATGGAGGGAAGACACACACACATGGAGGGGAAGACACACACACATGGAGGGGAAGACACACACATGGAGGGGAAAAGACACACACATGGAGGGGAAGACACACACACATGGAGGGAAGACACACACACATGGAGGGAAGACACACATGGAGGGAAGACACACATAGAGGGAAGACACACATAGAGGGGAGACACACACATAGAGGGGAGACACACACACATAGAGGGGAGACACACACACATAGAGGGGAGACACACACACATAGAGGGGAGACACACACACATAGAGGGGAGACACGCACACATGGAGGGAAGACACACATGGAGGGAAGACACACATAGAGGGAAGACACACATAGAGGGAAGACACACATAGAGGGAAGACACACATAGAGGGAAGACACACATAGAGGGACAGACACACATAGAGGGAAGACACACATAGAGGGGAGACACACATAGAGGGAAGACACACATAGAGGGAAGACACACATAGAGGTGAGACACACATAGAGGGAAGACACACATAGAGGGGAGACACACATAGAGGGAAGACACACATAGAGGGGAAGACACACATAGAGGGGAAGACACACATAGAGGGAAGACACACACAGAGGGAAGACACACATGGAGGGGAAGACACACACATGGTGGGAAGACACACATGGAGGGGAAGACACACATAGAGGGGAGAAGACACACATAGAGGGAAGACACACATAGAGGGGAGACACACATAGAGGGAAGACACACATAGAGGGAAGACACACATAGAGGGGAAGACACACAAAGAGGGAAGACACACATAGAGGGAAGACACACATAGAGGGAAGACACACATAGAGGGAAGACACACATAGAGGGAAGACACCTAGCCACTGACTGTGACTCCTTTCCTCCGGCCATATCCTGCACCTAACAGCCATTAGGCCTCACACGAACACTCTGTTTTTGCTCTTGTCCTCACCCTCCCCTTTTCCATTCCAACCTCCTCTACATGACACGAACAGGGATAGATACATACTGGTGGTGAAGGGTTTGTCAGGAGCCAGGAAGAGTCTATGGGTGTGATAACCTCAGAGACATGGCAGTGAAAGAGGCAGGAGTTAGTTTGGGCAGAGAGAGAAGATAACACAGAAAAGAAACAGCTACTGTGAAAGAAGACAGACTTCCCCGTTGCCTGCCTGTCTCACCGGCACTCGATAAACCACTGTCTGATCTGCTCCTGCAGGGTTTCCCGTAGGTCAGGGCCGTCCACGGCACGCACAGACTCCTTGATGCTGACCAGGGCCCTCTGGTACTCAGCCTCATTCTCCTCTTGGACCAGCCTGCGAGTCGTCTCCACCTGCTGGGCCTTCAGCTGGGCCACGCTGGGCCTCTGCTGCTGCTGCTCTGGAGGGACCTGAGGACCAGACACAGCTATAGAGATTAGTGGGGTGAGGCAGGGAGGCAGCTTAAGCCCCACCCTCTTTAACATATCTATCAACGAATTGGCGAGGGCACTAGAACAGTCTGCAGCACCCGGCCTCACCCTACTAGAATCTGAAGTCAAATGTCTACTGTTTGCTGATGATCTGGTGCTTCTGTCTCTGACCAAGGACGGCCTACAGCAGCTCCTAGATCTTCTGCACAGATTCTGCCAGACCTAGGCCCTGACAGTAAATCTCAATAATGGTGTTCCAAAAAAGGTCCAGTCGCCAGGACCACAAATACAAATTCCATCTAGACACCTTTGCCCTAGAGCACACAAAAAATGATACATACTTTGGCCTAAACATCAGCGCCACAGGTAACTTCCACAAAGCTGTGAACGATCTGATAGACAAGGACCATCAAAAGGAGCATAAAATTCAACATACCAATTAGGATCTGGCTAAAAATACTTGAATACTTCAATCAGCCCATTGCCCTTTATGGTTGTGAAGTCTGGGGTCCGCTCACCAACCAAGAATTCACAAAATGGGACAAACACCAAATTGAGACTCCGCATGCAGAATTCTGCAAAAATATCCTCAGTGTACAACGTAGAACACCAAATAATGTATGCAGAGCAGAATTAGGCCGATACCCGCTAATTATCAAAATCCAGAAAGATTTTCTACAACCACCTAAAAGGAAGCGATTCCCAAACCTCCCATAACAAAGCCATCACCTACAGAGAGATGAACCTGGAGAAGAGTCCCCTAAGCAAGCTGGTCCTGGGGCTCTGTTCACAAACACAAACACACCCCACAGAGCCTCAGGACAGCAACACAATTAGACCCAACCATATAATGAGAAAACAAAAATATAATTACTTGACACATTGGAAAGAATTAACAGTGGCAGAATACCTGACCACTGTGACTGACCCAAACTTAAGGAAAGCTTTGACTAAGTACAGATTTAGTGAGCATAGCCTTGTTATTGAGAAAGGTCGTCATAGGCAGACCTGGCCAACAAGAGAAGACAGGCTATGTGCTCACTGCCCACAAAATGAGGTGGAAACTGTGCAGCACTTCCTAACCTCTTGCCAAATGTATGACCATATTAGAGACACATATTTCCCTCAGATTACACAGATCCACAAAGAATTTGAATCCAAATCCAATCCAATCCCAGCAGCAAGATGTGTGACCTGTTGCCACAAGAAAAGGGCAACCAGTGAAGAACAAACACCTTTTATTTGCCTTTTGTAATTTAACTATTTGCACATTGTTACAACAATGTCTATAGACATAATATCACATTTGAAATGTTTTTATTCTTTTGTAACTTTTGTGAATGTAATGTTTACTGTTTTAATGTTTATTTCCCTTGCTTAGGCAATGTTTCCCATGCCAATAAAGCCCCTTAAAGAGAGAGACAGACAGACAGACAGACAGGGAAACAGATTTAGCACAAAGGGAAGATAAACATAGTTACCATGGCACCAAGGCTTGTCTGGTTATCACCACTGGTACTGATTGGCTGACCTTCCCAATACAGACGTGTCTGTGTTTATTGACTCAGAGTAACCCTGCCCCTTTGTTACCCAACACAGTCCTGGTAGAGGGAACAGTGAACAAGTACACCCACCATTCCCAGAAATATCATCTCCTCCAGCCGTTCTCTCCTGGTCCTCTTCCTCTGACTGTAGCCCCGCCAAACCTGGAACATACCAGAACAACAGGACAGCTAGGACACAACACAGGACACCTAGAACACACCAGAACAACAGGACAGCTAGGATACAACACAGGACACCTAGAACACACCAGAACAACAGGACAGCTAGGACACAACACAGGACACCTGGAACATACCAGAACAACAGAACAGCTAGGACACAACACAGGACACCTAGAACACACCAGAACAAGAGGACAGCTAGGACACAACACAGGACACATAGAACACACCAGACAAACAGGACACCTAGAACACAAAAATACATACCTAGAACCCAAATCAAGACACACATAGAACATAAAACGAGACAAGTAGAACACAACACAAGGGGATAGACAAAAGGGGATTTTATAACCAGCATGCCCATACTGCATTGCATGAACAGCTGAGAGCTGAGCAGAGCCCGACAAATGCCAAACACTCAGGACCCGGGGGCTGGCAGGCAGCTAACATCCAGGAGACAGACACTCAGGACCCGGGGGCTGGCAGGCAGCTAATATCCAGGAGACAGACACTCAGGACCCGGGGGCTGGCAGGCAGCTAACATCCAGGAGACAGACACTCAGGACCCGGGGGCTGGCAGGCAGCTAATATCCAGGAGACAGACACTCAGGACACGGGGGCTGGCAGGCAGCTAACATCCAGGAGACAGACACTCAGGACCCGGGGGCTGGCAGGCAGCTAACATCCAGGAGACAGACACTCAGGACCCGGGGGCTGGCAGGCAGCTAATATCCAGGAGACAGACACTCAGGACACGGGGGCTGGCAGGCAGCTAACATCCAGGAGACAGACACTCAGGACCCGGGGGCTGACAGGCAGCTAACATCCAGGAGACAGACGCTACTCATGATAACACCTGCCCCCCCCCCCCCCCCCCCCCGTAGAAGAGACCCCTCTCTTTGTTTGGTCTGCTACAATACATTCCACATAGACGAGGAATGTAACTCTACTGCAGGGAGGAATGAGCCTCTATGTATCAGTCACAGTGGTGGTGTCATCTGATATAAAAGTAGTGTCCTGTTCTACCAAGGTGCTGCTTACAAAGTCAGGTTTGTCTAACAGTGTTTGGTCGATACCGTCCCTTGTGCAAGACAGGGATTAACATTGACCCAGCGCTCTGACCTGAACATGAACCCTAACAGGTCAGGTCAACAGAACCACTTGTCACTACCTCAGCCATGACACATTATTATAACGATACATGATCCAACCTCTCCATAAAATATCTACACACCCGATTCCTCCGTGAAAGCAATGTGCCCAGCGGCTTTGTTAGGCCAGAGATGGTTTACACTTGGGCCGATGAGAGAGAATGGTGGGGGGGAACTGAAAGGGAGTCTGAATTTTAGGTGTTTGTTTCCATGACCTTGCTGATCATGTAATGTGATGACCCCGCGTTTTGACATCTGGGTGTCAGTACGAGAACATCTAGGTGGTACTCTGGTTCTGAACCAACCAACAACAGAGAGGTGACATTGAGATAACATTGTTCAGATGGAGTCTCCATACAAAGTAAAAGCAGCCATCGATCTGGACTTGGACTCAGTCCAAGTGTCTAGCAGAGTTTTATACAGATGGTATTCTGTTACCCATCTTTGAGCAATTCATCAAGAGGTGGTTTGGCTTTGACTGGAGAGAGTGGGATGAACTACAACCCTCTGACTAGAGAGAGTGGGATGAACTACAGCCCTCTGACTAGAGAGAGTGGGATGAACTACAGCCCTCTGACTAGAGAGAGTGGGATGAACTACAACCCTCTGACTAGAGAGAGTGGGATGAACTACAACCCTCTGACTAGAGAGAGTGGGATGAACTACAACCCTCTGACTAGAGAGAGTGGGATGAACTACAGCCCTCTGACTAGAGAGAGTGGGATGAACTACAGCCCTCTGACTAGAGAGAGTGGGATGAACTACAACCCTCTGACTAGAGAGAGTGGGATGAACTACAGCCCTCTGACTAGAGAGAGTGGGATGAACTACAACCCTCTGACTAGAGAGAGTGGGATGAACTACAACCCTCTGACTAGAGAGAGTGGGATGAACTACAACCCTCTGACTAGAGAGAGTGGGATGAACTACAACCCTCTGACTAGAGAGAGTGGGATGAACTACAGCCCTCTGACTAGAGAGAGTGGGATGAACTACAGCCCTCTGACTAGAGAGAGTGGGATGAACTACAACCCTCTGACTAGAGAGAGTGGGATGAACTACAGCCCTCTGACTAGAGAGAGTGGGATGAACTACAACCCTCTGACTAGAGAGAGTGGGATGAACTACAACCCTCTGACTAGAGAGAGTGGGATGAACTACAACCCTCTGACTAGAGAGAGTGGGATGAACTACAACCCTCTGACTAGAGAGAGTGGGATGAACTACAGCCCTCTGACTAGAGAGAGTGGGATGAACTACAACCCTCTGACTAGAGAGAGTGGGATGAACTACAACCCTCTGACTAGAGAGAGTGGGATGAACTACAACCCTCTGATTAGAGAGAGTGGGATGAACTACAACCCTCTGACTAGAGAGAGTGGGATGAACTACAACCCTCTGACGAGAGAGAGTGGGATGAACTACAACCCTCTGACTAGAGAGAGTGGGATGAACTACAACCCTCTGACTAGAGAGAGTGGGATGAACTACAACCCTCTGACTAGAGAGAGTGGGATGAACTACAACCCTCTGACTAGAGAGAGTGGGATGAACTACAACCCTCTGACTAGAGAGAGTGGGATGAACTACAACCCTCTGACTAGAGAGAGTGGGATGAACTACAACCCTCTGACTAGAGAGAGTGGGATGAACTACAGCCCTCTGACTAGAGAGAGTGGGATGAACTACAACCCTCTGACTAGAGAGAGTGGGATGAACTACAGCCCTCTGACTAGAGAGAGTGGGATGAACTACAACCCTCTGACTAGAGAGAGTGGGATGAACTACAACCCTCTGACTAGAGAGAGTGGAATGAACTACAGCCCTCTGACTAGAGAGAGTGGGATGAACTACAGCCCTCTGACTAGAGAGAGTGGGATGAACTACAACCCTCTGACTGGAGAGAGTGGGATGAACTACAACCCTCTGACTAGAGAGAGTGGGATGAACTACAACCCTCTGACTAGAGAGAGTGGGATGAACTACAACCCTCTGACTAGAGAGAGTGGGATGAACTACAACCCTCTGACTAGAGAGAGTGGGATGAACTACAACCCTCTGACTAGAGAGAGTGGGATGAACTACAACCCTCTGACTAGAGAGAGTGGGATGAACTACAACCCTCTGACTAGAGAGAGTGGGATGAACTACAACCCTCTGACTAGAGAGAGAGGGATGAACTACAACCCTCTGACTAGAGAGAGTGGGATGAACTACAACCCTCTGACTAGAGAGAGTGGAATGAACTACAGCCCTCTGACTAGAGAGAGTGGGATGAACTACAACCCTCTGACTAGAGAGAGTGGGATGAACTACAGCCCTCTGACTAGAGAGAGTGGGATGAACTACAACCCTCTGACTAGAGAGTGGGATGAACTACAACCCTCTGACTAGAGAGAGTGGGATGAACTACAACCCTCTGACTAGAGAGAGTGGGATGAACTACAACCCTCTGACTAGAGAGAGTGGGATGAACTACAACCCTCTGACTAGAGAGAGTGGGATGAACTCCAACCCTCTGACTAGAGAGAGTGGGATGAACTACAACCCTCTGACTAGAGAGTGGGATGAACTACAACCCTCTGACTAGAGAGAGTGGGATGAACTACAGCCCTCTGACTAGAGAGAGTGGGATGAACTACAGCCCTCTGACTAGAGAGAGTGGGATGAACTACAACCCTCTGACTAGAGAGAGTGGGATGAACTACAACCCTCTGACTAGAGAGAGTGGGATGAACTCCAACCCTCTGACTAGAGAGAGTGGGATGAACTACAACCCTCTGACTAGAGAGTGGGATGAACTACAACCCTCTGACTAGAGAGAGTGGGATGAACTACAACCCTCTGACTAGAGAGAGTGGGATGAACTACAACCCTCTGACTAGAGAGAGTGGGATGAACTACAACCCTCTGACTAGAGAGAGTGGGATGAACTACAACCCTTTGTGACCATATTAAAGTAAATTTCCAGTGAAAATCTCACTTTTAAAAGTTAACTCATACTCAAATAATGTTGTTAACTCATCCAATACTTGTATTTGTGGACAAAGTATAAATTGGGGGAAAAAACACTTTAAAAAAACAACTCAAACAGACCATTTCAAAAATGCTTATTATTTCCTTATAGAGGATGATGTCATCATCCTGAGGATGAGCTGGCCAGTCAGTGGTCTACTTACATGAATATTTTTAATGCCCACACCATTCCAACACAGAAAAGCTGCATTTTAACATACTTAATAAATGAAAAAGGAAAACTATTTCACTCATGTTGTAATTAACTATAAGTAATATTTCATAGAAATCTGGAAACACTGGACAGTTACTTTAACCCAGTTAATCAGCTTCCCTGACTGTTGGCTGTGTCTTTAGTGGTTCACTCGTATTAAAACATCAGTCAGTACTGTTCAACAGCAATTGGAGATGTTGGCCTGGTATTGAAAGTAAAGTTTGCGGACAAAATATGACAAACGAAACAATAAGTATACTACACTCCTTACCTTCTGAATGCATGTGGCAGCCTGGTCGGGGTCCAGGGTGCTGATGGGTGTTTGGCTCTTGGCCTGGCTCCCTTCTTCCTCAGCCTGCCGTATCTCCTTCATGAAGCGATGCCTGAGCCGACCCTGCCGTGCCCGCTCACAAACCTGAAGGACCCGAACAGCTTCCTCCAGACACATGGTCTGAACCGACACCTCCTGACACAGACAGCAGTATAGACGTAAGAGGGACAGGACCTCAACACTGTGAGATTAATGTTAACCTCCTCCCCAGGCATACAACTTGGGGAAGAAGCATCTGGTGTGTGAGACTAGAGTAATGTTAACCTCCTCCCCAGGCATACAACTTGGGGAAGAAGAATCTGCTGTGTGAGACTAGAGTAATGTTTAATATTTTATTCTACATCCACACTATATATCTAGGCTGAGGTATCCGTATTTATTTTAATGAATTGCATGATAACAATTGTAATAATTTCTTACATAAGGGAGTCTGATAGTGTGTTTCTCTAACCTGCTCAACCTGTTCAATGTGTCCCCCTTTAGCCATGACATGAGCCAGCATCTTCTGTCTGTCCCGCAGCACACGCATCTTCTCTCTCACAAAATACTGAGGGATGGGCACCTCCAGGTCCTCCTGCAAAATATAATATTGCATAAATATTTCTCTGTCGTTGTGTGTGATTCAAAAGGTTGAATCTCTGAGTTAAAGGGGTGAGTTCCAAATACTTTGAAAATGACTGTCAGGATACAGAAACTCCTTTTCCTCATTCCCCCTTCACGTCCTATCACTCAGTCCCCAGTACAGTACCACTGACTCACAGGTGTCAGCTTGAGGTCCTGCAGCACATCATCAAAGTAGTGGAACTCTGAGAACTCCAGCTCCACCATCTCGTTCTTGAGCTCCAGGATTCTACCCATCACGCCGTCCAACACGTGCCTGACCATGCGTCTCTTCTGGGGGTGAACTATCTGGTCGTAGACAGCCTCCAGGCTGCGGAAGATCTGCAGGTACTTCAGGTAGAAGGTGGCCAGGCCCTGGAAGACCTGCAGCCGGTCCTTCAGCGGCCGAGGGGCAGTGGGAGGGTGCTCATCCACCAGAAGGTCCTCCAAGGCTCCATGGGCCTGGACCCACATCCTGGTGTAGGAGCTGAGGAGAAGGACAAGGAGGAGAAGGGGAAAGAGAAGCAGAAGGGAGAGTGAAGGAGGAGGAGGAGAAGGGAGAGTGAAGGGGAAAGAACAGGAGGAGAGAGAAGGTGAAGGGGAAACAGAAGGAGGAGGGGAAGGAGAAGGAGGAGGGGAAGGAGGAGAAGGGAGAGTGAAGGGGAAAGAACAGGAGGAGAGAGAAGGTGAAGGGGAAACAGAAGGAGGAGGGGAAGGAGAAGGAGGAGGGGAAGGAGGAGAAGGGGAAGTGAAGGAGGAAGAGAAGGGAGAGCGAAGGGGAAGGGCATATCGTATGTGGGTGGACATATTGGACATATTTCGAGGGGAGGGTTCTCTTTCTTACTATGTCTGGCTCTTTCTCTATCCCTTTTCTCTCTTACTTTTCTGGACGGATCAAGGCCAAGGTAGAACCGTCACCTGCTTCAGGATAGCTGCCCTTGGCAAAGCTGTCTCTCCAGGTAATGTCTGATAAGTACCATTAAAAGGATTGAAGGATTCTAACACCTATTTCTTGCACTTTGCAGTAGATTGTCAATAACCCTCTCTTTGTCATGCAGTAACTGGCAGGTGGTATGTCAGTCAAAACCTTCAAACAAGCCTAACACCACCTGGCTAAAACACCTGGGAATGAGAGGGGTGCACTTGTCTTCTTGGTCATAGTTGATATTTACTGTAGGTATAAAAATACCTTCCTACCTCAGCCTAGCTGTTGTAAAAATGTGAGTTTGTTGACACATAGAACAATCAATGCCATGAAGAAAACAAAAATGGCCGCTAGATATCCCTAATGTCACTCCCTAACAGCCATCAACAAATATCCATTATAGGCCTACAGATGTAGGATCTTAATTTGACCCATATTGTCGCAGCAAAATAATCCTGTAGCAACAGGATTTTTAACAGATTTTAACATTTAGTCCATAATCTGGCCAAAAGTAGGCTACAAGAAAAGTGCAATACTGTTAATGTAACTGTGTGTTAATGTAGGGTTTCAGTTAATTTATGTGAATCACAAAGCTCAACTGCATTTCCTGCGGTGCTGGAAAATTCTCAGCAACAAAACAAAGAGTGATCAAATTACGCTCCTACATCTGTAAACATGTAATTATTTTCTCTTTTAACTTTTAACATAGTTGCTGCCTCTGTATATCTAAAAGAGCTGAGGCTTACAATGGTGTTACCATGCTCCTTTCATATTCCTATGAGGCCTATGTCATTACCCCAAAGGCAGCATTTCCATGGCCCACTCTTGTTAAGGGACTGGTTGAATCAAAGCTGCCAGGGGTCAGTGGGTGGGAATGGGGGAGGTGTAGTGAGGACTAGGCTGAAAGGACATTTCTGAGGGGGACATTACAATAAAAATGAGAGGGTGTTGGGGAATTCAACCAGATACCCAACTAGTGCCCAGGCAACAACGCTGTTAAGTCAAAATAATTCAAAGGACCCCCAATGAAACCCAAAAACCTACAAGGTCAACAAATCACAAAGGCTTAAACCGGTCAGGTGACCAGGAAATAAAGGATTAGGCTTTATTTTGTTTGTTTTGTTTCACATGTCCTCAGTGAGTAGACATATATCTGTGAATAAAGCTGTGTGGTAACATTTCAGTAACAACATCTAGGGATGGGAAATATAGCTCAGACTAACTGCTTTTGAAATGCTTAGCCAGGTTGATACAAACATGACTGTCTGTTGTTATGGGAACAGCAAAACACAATGTAGACTTCCTCTCTCTTTCGCAAACTGCTGCTCTCCCATAGCCCTTTTAATAGTCAGGAAATCATAAAGGAAGTAGGACCACAACTGAGTAAGTGGTTGACTCTGTTTAGAGTTGTGCAGTGCCTCTCCTGGAAATGTCTGTGGGTGTCATTTGGATCTTTCCAAGTGTCCTATAGGCCTATATAGTCTAGCCACAACATTGGTTACAGAATTTGCACAATATGAGATACATAATGTAGATAAAACAAAATAGAATACCTGTGTGACATTCTTGAGTGTAATTCCACGAGCTATGTTTCCAATAGAATTGTGAGTTCCGTTTTTCTTGATGCACTATAAGGCTAACCTAAGGTAACCTAAGGTTAATGCACAAGCATTGCATTGGGCGGCAGGTAGCCTAGTGGTTAAAACGTACTAGAAACCGAAAGGTTGTAAAATCGAATCCCCGAGTTGACAAGGTAAAAATCTGTCGTTCTTCCTCTGAACAAGGCCGTTAACCCAATGTTCCTAGGCCGTTATTGAAAATAATAACTTGTAAATAAAAAATTACGCATCTGATAAAATTGAAAACATCTCACTTTAATTTCCAAATTAAAAAAATGGGTATTTAATGATAATAGCTATATTTACGTTATTCTAGGGGAAACACCGCTGTTCTAGATCGGTTCCATCCTTGGGATGTTCAGACTCCGAAACCGTTCGGCAGTCAAAACATGGGTCAGACAGGTGCTTTGGAGACAAGGTTCAAATCTCTATCACACAAAACAGGAGCCAATAACATCGCATTTGATGTGGGAAAATATCGTCACACTCTCAAATAACACAGAATAAGATTATAATTTTAAACACGAATCATTTTAGATTTTTAATTAATAAAATCTCACTGAAGATGCCATACTATACCTATTTTTCAATTTAAAGACTTCGCCAAAAAAGTTATGCGCTTCCCATCGACTGAAGCGTGTTTGCTTTCTTGCTGTGTGCGCGCCAGAGCGTCTAGCAACGAAACGCCACGCCTGCGCAATGAGGTTTGACCAAACGATAGCTCGTGTCGTTTAGAACTATAGCAGAAGAGATGTTGCTCTCACTTTTACCGGCAGCAAATTCATTTATACAGAGCCTTCCTTTCTCTTTTTTCATTCTACATTTTCCCAAGTTGTTTTTCTAAAGTTGTTGACAATATTTAGTCAACATTACCAGCACATGTAAAGAAAGACACGTCACTATATGCACGCTTAGGCAAATGAGCTGGCTGAACAGAGATGTATGGCTTTCTAATGTGCAATATCAGCATACTGTAACATTCTATTTGCAGTGAACGCATCAATAGATCCTAAGGACATCCTTTATCCCGGTGGTCCCCCAAAACAAAGGCTGATTATGAGTGCTATATGATCCGTCATGCGTGCCTGCCATGGTATATTGAATAACTGAATGGTGAGATAGACAGTAACATACAGGTGCTACAGCCTGTTGAAATGAACTTTCCACACGTTCACTAATGGCTACATCAAAAGTAGCAGATAGGCTAATGTTTGAAGTGGAACGGTATTTCAGATAACTTTTATATAAACTCATCTTATCAATGATCCACAGTTAAATGTCATTTTCCGCTGACGTGTTTTACATCATTAAAATAGAGGTTTAAGGACACAACATGGGCAGTTATGTAGCCAACTGTAAACTCATAAGGTGGAAGGGAGAGGGGTGCTTTTTACCGAATCTCACTGGATTCCCCTCTGACGGGCCCAAGCCAGGTGGGAACAACCTCAGAAAGTACCCGAATCTGGCGTTGGCTTGCAGGACATCAGAGACTGGCCCTGATGGTTCTGTCAGATGCAGTGAGGATGCACATGCATTGTTCAACCAGGTGCAGCACCCTGGCTTTGTCAGTCAGACACAATCTATCTACTGTATCAAATTCCCTGGCAAACAAACATCCATCCTTCCTTTCTAAAATTACACAATACATTGGCAAATATTTCAATGAATGAAATTTCACATTGTGCTTTTTTATATGGCATATGGTAAGATGTCTTGCCAAAATCAAGATAACAAGAGCCAAGCTGGCATAGGGCCTATGTGTTTAAACTCATCCCAGTAAGGCAGGTGAACAGGTGAGCTCCTAAAGAACGCCAAGCCTTTGAGTTTGTTCCAAGAAAGGTTAAAAAATATATAGTTAAACACCAAAAACATTCACCTACCAAGTGTTCCAACTTTAACCACGTGCAGGTCAAATAAAGGAGTGTCTCTTCTGTCTAGATCATCTGTTTGCATGAATTCCTCCATCCTCAGTTTGCCTAGAAGGCAAAGTAATCAAATTTTCACACCAATCTTTTATGCGCGCACTCAGGTCACTCCAAATGGAATTTGGTTAACAGAGAGCCTTATTAGGGAATTTGGTAATGAACCCCTTTATTTTTTATCTACATCAGGTGAACTTGTCGCTTGCATTTACTTTCTACATTTTAGGCATCATTTTAAAGGAGCAATTAGGGCGAAGTGCCTTGCTCAGGGGTACATCTACAGATGTTTCACCTAGTCAGCTCAGGAATTCGAACCAACACCCTTTCAGTTAGTGCTCCAAAGCTCTTAACCGCTAGGCTACCTCCCGCCGTGGATACCAGTTGTATGTCTCTGCATCCAGAATGATAGAGGTAGTTTAGTGAGCCAATGCTAACCAGCGCTAGCGCAATGACTGCTAGCATGTGACTGGATGGTTGGCTGCAACCGTGCTAACGCTAGTTAGTAACTTCCTTCAAACTGCAGGCAGATATAAAAATGGTATGCACAAGTTCATCTGACTCTGGTGAAGTAGATAAAGGGCTTCATTGCCAAATTTCAGAAGTATCCCTTTAAAGATGTGAATACATTTGTTTTTTAAATTCCTTTATTTAGCTAGGCAAGTCTGTTAAGAACAAATTCTTATTTTCAATGACGGCCTAGGAACAGTGGGTTAACTGCCTGTTCAGGGGTAGAATGACAGATGTGTACCTTGTCAGCAACCTTTCGGTTACTAGTCCAACGCTCTAACCACTAGGCTACCCTGCTGCCTGCACATTATTATATAGGCCTATTAATGCTTTCAAAATTATGTTTAAAAGTAGGCATAGACAATAATTCAGTGTAAAACATAGCCCACTGGCTAACAGTTTCTTGTAAATATTTTACATTGATTTTAGTCAATTATCTACCAATATTCTAATGAATTTAGCATAGGCTACTAAATTATAATAATATCATGATAATATATGGCCCTACAGAAAAGCTCGTCAATCTATTATAAGAAATGTCCCCTAAAGAATTCAGCACCAACGCACCACCAGTATCGGAAGGTGATGGAATGCAAAGCAGCATACGCACTCCGTAGCCCACTGACTTTCAAATTGGACGTCAGGCTTTTCAGTACTCGGACACAAATAACTAACTACTATTTATATCTCTATTATGTTGGTGGGAGTGGAAATCCGATGTTTCGCAAATCCGTCGATTCCATTGTTTTTTTTTGCTGAAACCTCAATGAATCAGTTTTACCAAGCTGCCTAGTTGCCCTAGTAGGCGTTGCTCTCTGCAGTATTTAACAAGTGCACCGGGACAAAGCGAGTTAGTCTCGACAGAGCAGGAACCCGAGAGCTCTTCAGTCAATTTGCGTATAACCTACAGACTTCAATGGGCCTACTATAACCTCAATATTGACACCAGTCTAGGGACTCTCAAAAGCATTCAAGGGGACATTCTGTGCAATTTCTGTGTTGACGGAGTTACAAAGGACACCGAAAGGCCTTTTGTAAGTAACCTTTAAATAACACTACCCATAGTGCATTTTATCCTACTTTTTCACTGACAGAAAATAAAATACATTTAGTTTTCATAGGTTATTATACTTTTTATAACTGGCATGTTATATGTTTGTTATTTGTTAGTTTTTCTTGAGTTTAGAAAACGAATACTTTGACATTACCCAACCATTCCACGGCGCTGAGATTTGTTGTGCTCTGAAGTTGTCATACATTTGTAAAAACGCCCCGGGTCTCACAGTTGGGGGTGTGGATTAACAGTGGGTTCTATCGGATTAACAGTGGGTTATATCCCCGCAGACTGGTCTACATTCAAACAGATCTAGATTGCCCTGTATGTAAGCAAATGATACGGCAATGGATAGACGCACCTAAATTGTGCACAATAACGTTCTTTAAAAAAAATCTTAACATATTGCATTATAGCTGACAGGTAGAGGTATAGCGTGTTCAGGAACTGTGGGTCTGTTTATGTGAATAAATCACGCATCAAATAATTAATGGAAAAGTTCTGTAGTTTATAGTGTGTATTTCCGTTAACAAAAGTCGTTTATAGTAGGACAACATTCATCTACTGTATCTTCAGAAGACTTATGCACAATCACTAAAATCCCACTTAAGACTGACCCATTTTGGTCATTCACATATTCAGCAGGCTATATGCTGGATGGACACCGTTAAGAGCCTACATTTCAATGCATTAATTTAGTACAGATGGTGGCAGAATTTTCACTGTGAAAAAGAGTGGGGAGAGAGAAATGTGTGTATGTGTGTGTGTGTGTGTGGGGGGGGGGGGGGGGGGGGTATAGTTCCTTGGAGGAGGAGGAGGGAAACAGTTTAAAGTTGCAGGGTTTCTTCTGAGACAAGAACTAGAAGGGGGATTGAGAGGGAGAGGGAGGATGGAGAGGGGTAGGGAAGATGGAAAGGGGAAGGGAGAGGGGTGGGAGAGGAGAGGGGGAAGGGAGATGGAGAGGGGGAAGGGAGATGGACAGGGAGATGGGGAGGGAGATGGACAGGGAGAGGCGGAGGGAGATGGACAGGGAGATGGACATGGAGATGGACAGGGAGATGGACAGGGAGAGGGGGAGGGAGATGGACAGGGAGATGGACATGGAGATGGACAGGGAGATGGACAGGGAGATGGACAGGGAGGTGGACAGGGAGATGGACATGGAGATGGACAGGGAGATGGACATGGAGATGGACAGGGAGATGGACAGGGAGCTGGACAGGGAGATGGACATGGAGATGGACAGGGAGATGGACATGGACAGGGAGATGGACAGGGAGCTGGACAGGGAGATGGACAGGGAGCTGGACAGGGAAATAGACAGGGAGATGGACAGGGAGAGGGAGTGTATTATGCAGAGAGGAAAAAGCAGAAAAGACAGAGATGGAGAAAGACAGAAAAACAGTGAGAAAGACTGAGAGACTGAAAGACTCGGAGACTGAGAGACTGAGAGACTGGGAGACTGAGAGACTGGGAGACTGAGAGACTGAGAGACTGGGAGACTGAGAGACTGAGAGACTGGGAGACTGAGAGACTGAGAGACTGAGAGACTGGGAGACTCGGAGACTGAGAGACTGGGAGACTGGGAGACTGGGGGACTGGGAGACTGAGAGACTGAGAGACTGAAAGACTGGGAGACTGAAAGACAGAGAGACTGAGAGACTGGGAGACTGAGAGACTGGGAGACTGAGAGACTGGGAGACTGAGAGACTGAGAGACTGAGAGACTGAGAGACTGGGAGACTGGGAGACTGAGAGACTGGGAGACTGGGAGACTGAGAGACTGGGAGACTGAGAGACTGGGAGACTGAGAGACTGAGAGACTGAGAGACTGGGAGACTGAGCAGCTGAGAGACTGGGAGACTCGGAGACTGAGAGACTGGGAGACTGGGAGACTGGGAGACTGAGAGACTGGGAGACTGAGAGACTGAAAGACTGGGAGACTGAAAGACTGGGAGACTGAAAGACAGAGAGCCTGGGAGACTGGGAGACTGAGAGACTGAGAGACTGGGAGACTGAGAGACTGGGAGACTGAGAGACTGGGAGACTGGGAGACTGAAAGACAGAGAGACTGGAAGACTGAAAGACTGAGAGACTGGGAGACTGAGAGACTGGGAGACTGAAAGACTGGGAGACTGGGAGACTGAGAGACTGAGAGACTGGGAGCGAGAAAGAGAGTGGAGGTTGTGTATAATATGTGTATACAGTATGTTTGTTTGTGTGTGTGTGAGTACGTGAGTGTATGTGAGTGTGTTTGTGTGTGTCTGTGGTAGGATGTAATATTGGGGTGTGGTGGTGAGAGACGCTGTGTCCACACGGGCAGCTCTTTGTGCCCTAGACGGTGCTAGCTGCCCTGGGGCCACTGAGGGCTAGAGGGAGGACAAGGGAACCAGGTGAAGAGCCACTCTGTTTGACCAGTGAAAACACAACAGATTTACAAGGACTGGGGTCCTCAAAAGGGCCGCTGTGTTTTATGGCAGGTGGAGATGCAGCGTTTAATGTTATCCATTCCCAAATGGATGGAGGTGGGATTGACGGCAGTAACAACACCAAGCTTTCTGCAGCTTTTGTTATTATGTGACCCACCTCTCCCAAATGGGTCAGGCTTTTAGTTTTCATCTGTCAGGGATTTAAGGTCATCTTAAAGACAGCTGTCTATCTACTCATGTTACCCACAATGCTTTTAAGGATATATGGTAATTCTGTTAGATGAACAAACATCTGGCTAATGTTATAAGCAAATAAAGAAACGATTAAGTTGTTTGATGGTTAAATCCAGTTCATCCGTTTCAATTGCATTTATATTAGTTCTATTTGTTTTACAGACATTAGGTATAAACTCTGAACATGTCTGAACATATCTTATAAAGTATAAACTCTGAACATGCCTTATAAGGTATAAACTCTGAACAGTCTGAACATGTCTTATAAAGTATAAACTCTGAACATGTCTTATAAGGTATAAACTCTGAACATGCCTTATAAGGTATAAACTCTGAACATGCCTTATAAGGTATAAACTCTGAACAGTCTGAACATGTCTTATAAAGTATAAACTCTGAACATGTCTTATAAAGTATAAACTCTGAACATGTCTTATAAGGTATAAACTCTGAACAGTCTGATTTTGTCTTATGAAGTGCTGTATTCCATGAAACAGGCAGTAAAAGCCAAGTCGTGAGAGGTTTTATCAGTGTGTGAAGGGCTACCCAGCAGCACCAGTTGCATCCTGTGTTCTCTGGTCTCATCTGATGTGAATCTCTCTGGCTCGCTTCACATCTCTCTCTCAACAACACGGCCCTCTGACCCCTCACCCTGGAACTGTCGGTTCAAAGGAAAGGGTCATGACATGATGCCGGTTCACTGTTTCTAGTGAAGAACGGGACCGTTCACCTTCCATACCTTCCATAGACAGACACACACACACACACACACACACACACACATGCACACATACACACACACACGCACACACACACACACACACACACACACACACACACACACACACACACTCCATCCTGTCCATATCTCAATCGCAGGGTATGTTTCCCTGTCCGTGAAGTGAGGTATTCCTGGGTCGCATTGAAAGCGTCAGTACTCTCTTCACTCTCTTTGTGCTCAAGGCTAAGTGAATGACGTTGAGAGGTCCTTGTGAGGTTGGGAGGTCCCTATTTCACAAAATGGATGTACACAAATACAATGGACTCATAAATGTCCATGTTCCACATGTACCTACAGTATTAAATTATATTTATTTGATTTAGCTTAAAATGGACCATGCCACAGTTACATTTGAAAGTGGTATAATCTGAAAAGCACTTTATTTTGATTTAGTAATAAATCATTTACTGGTTTACTTCAGTTCATAATTCAGTGGTAATACAGGCATAGTTGAAATAGTCCCTCAGCTCCCAGTTTGCAGTAGTCAGATTGGTCTCAGATGTGAGAATCTGTCTGTCTTAGACCATGATAACTCCTCCTTTGGCAGCGATGGCCCCAATCCTGCTTGTTATTTATGTACTTGGAGGAACTCTGCTGGTAATTGATGGACTAGGTAGGAGGAACTTTGATTGTTACTGATGGACTAGGTAGGAGGAACTCTGCTTGTAATTGATGGACTAGGTAGGAGGAACTCTGCTTGTAATTGATGGACTAGGTAGGAGGAACTTTGATTGTTATCGATGGACTAGGAGGAACTCGGGAGTCCTGAGGAATGTCTCTGTCTAATGAACTAGAGGGAAAACATTGAGAACATTCCTGGACACAGCATGCGATCGGTCGAACCCCCTGACATCCCACCATGCCGCCTCGGACAGAGGCGCCATGCCCATGGGAAGCACAGGGGACATGACCCTCAGATTTATCCTGTAATAAAAAATACAAAAAAGTCTCTTTAACACTACTAGCCACCTTGCAATTGTATGAAGTTGGCTTTAGCTATTCCAGATATGTTCCCAATCCCCCAACCCAGTAACTAGCTACCCAGAAGCCATTTCGGGTTATCAATCTAGTTGGAGTAGCTAGCTTGTCTAAAACCATCTTAGCTGGAATGCTGGCTGGCAAGGTTGGAAGACTTTAGAAAAGCAACCAATAACTAAATGTACTGAATAAGTCACACACCTTTCAATCTGTTACCCAGATTTTAGCATATTTAGTTTCTTTACAGTAATTTACAGTAAGGGTACAGACAGCTCATGTAGGTATGCTTAGATATGCAGAAAAATAAATATATATATTTTTTACGTAGAATTAAGCATGGAAAATGCTGTTTCAGGAGTTTGGAAAATGGGAGATTCTCCAACTTCAGGACCACCTAGCCCCCCCCCCCCCCCCCCCAGACATCATCACATACTTTTTACCCTCAGATTTCGGGGGTCATTGACGCCCCTGGCCTCTTGAGATGTTTTAGATAACGCCTGTTGTCCCTCTAAAGAAATGATTGTTTGACATATTTGGTCCATATGTTTGTGTGGTCACCCAGCAAATGTCTTGTTTTGCAAATGGACATATTTCCCCTCATACAGCCCCTCAGTTGATCCATTTGTTTTGCGCAAACTCTAACCAGCTAACTTCTTGCTTTACAGATTGTGGATTCTGTCTTTTTCACAACACGGCCTTCCCCCTACTGCGGTGAACGCCACCATGAGTCTGAGTGTGAACGAGCTGACGGAGCTGATGGAGATGTGGTCGGAGCTTAACTTCACAGGGGACAACATGTCATCCCACCACGTAGAGGCTCTGCTGTGCCCGGCTGGGTTCAGCCACGCGGCGGTGCTCTACACCCTCTCTGTCCTCTACATCTTCATCTTCCTGGTGGGCCTGGCCGCCAACACCCTGGTGGTGTGGGTCAACCTCCGCTCAGAGAGGAACCGTTTTGAAACCCACCTGTACATCCTCAACCTGGCTGTGGCTGACCTCTGTGTGGTGGCTACTCTCCCAGTCTGGGTCAGCTCGCTGCTACAGCGCGGCCACTGGCCCTTCGGCGAGGCCGTCTGTAAGATCACCCACCTGGTGTTCAGCGTCAACCTCTTCGGGAGTATCTTCTTCCTCACCTGTATGAGCGTGGACCGCTACCTGTCCGTGGCGCTATTCGGAGACGGAGGGAACAGCCGCAGGAAGAAGGTGGTGCGGAGGGTGATCTGTATCCTGGTTTGGCTGCTGGCACTGGCCGCCTCCGTCCCAGACACTTACTTTCTCCAGGCGGTCAAGTCCACACACTCTGACGCCACCCTGTGCCGGCCCGTCTACCCCACTGACAACCCCCGAGAGTGGATGGTGGGCATCCAGCTTAGCTTCATCATCCTGGGCTTCGCCATCCCGTTCCCAGTCATCGCTGTCTTCTACCTGTTATTAGCAAGCTCCATTGGCAACGCCAACCCGCCCGGCTCCAGCGCCAACTCAAACCAGGAGCGCCGCATCAGGTGAGTGTCCCCCTTACACACACACACACAGACAAACACACACACACACACACACACACACACACACACACACACACACACACACACACACACACACACACACACACACACACACACACACGCACGCACACATGCACACACAAACACGCACACACACACGCACAAACACACGCATGCGCGCACACATGCACACACACGCACACACGCACACACACACACACACACACACACACACACACACACACACACACACACACACACACACACACACACACACACACACACACACACACACACACACACACACACACATACACTTTATAAATCCAATCAATGATTAATCAATGATTATTTTCAGCCGGAAGATCATCCTGACCTACATTGTGGTGTTCCTGGTCTGCTGGCTGCCCTACCACGGAGTCCTATTGGTCGACACTTTATCTCTCCTCAACGTCCTGCCCTTCAGCTGCAGGCTGGAGAACTTCCTGTATGTGTCCCTCCACCTGACCCAGTGCTTCAGCCTCATCCACTGCTGCATCAACCCCGTCATTTATAACTTCATCAATAGAAACTACCGTTACGACCTCATGAAGGCCTTCATCTTCAAGTATTCCACCAAGACGGGCCTGGCCAAGCTCATTGACGCATCACATGTGTCCGAGACAGAGTACTTGGCCGTGGCGGCGGTGGAGAATAACGTGTGATTGGCCCGCTGGGAGAGGAAAATTGTCCCTGAGGGGAAAATTGTCTTGGACACACAGAGGTGATGTCACACAACTCACAGAGAACTGACTCTCTACCAAACGGACTCTATTTAAGGCCTGCTGAATGGGCTGAACAGTTAACTGACTGAATGCAGTCCCTGGGAAGGACATCTCAAGCACATTAGACGCACTGTAAAAGACCAAGACCAAATATGCTCTGTTTCAGTGTAACTCCCGTTTTGTTGTAATTTCCCCCTTTTTGAGTGAGTTTGGTTAACTTCTCCCTTTCTGAGTGAGTTTGGTTAACTTCTCCCTTTCTGAGTGAGTTTGGTTAACTTCTCCCTTTCTGAGTGAGTTTGGTTAACTTCCCCCTTTCTGAGTGAGTTTGGTTAACTTCCCCCTTTCTGAGTGAGTTTGGTTAACTTCCCCCTTGCCTAGTAACAGGGGTGGGGGGTCTTCTTGAGAAAGCACTTCTTCTGAACTGGAGACTTGGTGTCACCCAAACAGATGGTTCAACGACACCGTAAACACACACACACACACACACACACACACACACACACACACACACACACACACGCACGCACACATGCACACACAAACACGCACACACGCACAAACACACGCATGCGCGCACACATGCACACACACGCACACACGCACACACACACACACACACACACACACACACACACACACACACACACACACACACACACACACACACACACACACACACACACACATACACTTTATAAATCCAATCAATGATTAATCAATGATTATTTTCAGCCGGAAGATCATCCTGACCTACATTGTGGTGTTCCTGGTCTGCTGGCTGCCCTACCACGGAGTCCTATTGGTCGACACTTTATCTCTCCTCAACGTCCTGCCCTTCAGCTGCAGGCTGGAGAACTTCCTGTATGTGTCCCTCCACCTGACCCAGTGCTTCAGCCTCATCCACTGCTGCATCAACCCCGTCATTTATAACTTCATCAATAGAAACTACCGTTACGACCTCATGAAGGCCTTCATCTTCAAGTATTCCACCAAGACGGGCCTGGCCAAGCTCATTGACGCATCACATGTGTCCGAGACAGAGTACTTGGCCGTGGCGGCGGTGGAGAATAACGTGTGATTGGCCCGCTGGGAGAGGAAAATTGTCCCTGAGGGGAAAATTGTCTTGGACACACAGAGGTGATGTCACACAACTCACAGAGAACTGACTCTCTACCAAACGGACTCTATTTAAGGCCTGCTGAATGGGCTGAACAGTTAACTGACTGAATGCAGTCCCTGGGAAGGACATCTCAAGCACATTAGACGCACTGTAAAAGACCAAGACCAAATATGCTCTGTTTCAGTGTAACTCCCGTTTTGTTGTAATTTCCCCCTTTTTGAGTGAGTTTGGTTAACTTCTCCCTTTCTGAGTGAGTTTGGTTAACTTCTCCCTTTCTGAGTGAGTTTGGTTAACTTCTCCCTTTCTGAGTGAGTTTGGTTAACTTCCCCCTTTCTGAGTGAGTTTGGTTAACTTCCCCCTTTCTGAGTGAGTTTGGTTAACTTCCCCCTTGCCTAGTAACAGGGGTGGGGGGTCTTCTTGAGAAAGCACTTCTTCTGAACTGGAGACTTGGTGTCACCCAAACAGATGGTTCAACGACACCGTAAACACACACACACACACACACACACACACACACACACACACACACACACACACACACACACACACACACACACACACACACACACACACACACACACACACACACACACACACACACACACACACACACACACACACACACACACACACACACACACTTCCCCCTGCCCTGGTCAGAGCCACAGCGGAGGGAGACGAGGTGCTCTCCCTGCCAGTGTTTATGTGAGCAGGCAGTCAGTCAACCAGACTCCATTACCCTGAAGGACCTGCCACTGAATCAAGCCACTGTGTTTACATGGAAATCAGGAATGTCAAACGGACTGACAGCCGAGACCAGAGTCAAAACTCTAAAGCTCTATTTTATTTTGTATTCTTTATTCTGATCCCCATCAGCTGACTCTTAAGCAACTTCTGGTCTTCACCGGGGCCATAAAAAAGACATTACAAACACGAAAGCCAATCTGTAGAATGTGAGAAGTAGATGTATGTATGTTGATGTGTGTATGATGGTTAGTGAGGTGTCAATGTGAGAAGTAGATGTATTCATGTTGATGTGTGTATGATGGTTAGTGAGGTGTCAATGTGAGAAGTAGATGTATTCATGTTGATGTGTGTATGATGGTTAGTGAGGTGTCAATGTGAAGCCAGGAGAATCCATCCAGTCCCAAACACTCCTCTAGATGACGCATTTAGAAAGTATTGGTGCTTAGTATGTAGAATGAAGGAGTAGACTTTCAAATCCACATTATTAGATCATTGTTTATTCTGTAAATATCATATTTATATATTTGTTGATCTGTAGGTGCAGTGATTTTGTGAAGTTTTGTGAAACGGAATCAATGAAGGTGTGCTTTCTGTGTAATGTTTAAAAATGTCAGTTCTGCTACTGTTTAAAATAATGTACCATTAGTTCTATTTCAGTTATCTTGTTCTTTTTGTTCAACTCGTTTGCATTTATTTCACCACACAAAAGAAAAACAGCCAATGTGTGTACATTTCAGTCACAACCTGCAAATCATTTGCAACTCTTTTTGAATTTGCAAACGCAGTTTCTTGCCAGTCAGTGGATGTTTTTACGCTCTTGTGTAAAATAACAAATAAATGCACAAAACTGTTTATTATCGCCTCAAACTTCTTTGTCTGAGAGGGGAATATTTGTGTTTTGGAATGTATAGAATGCTCTTCTAGAACATGTGTCTGTGTGTGTTCTAGAATGTATGGGGTGTGTTCTCTTCCAGAACAACATGTGTCTGTGTGTGTTCTAGAATGTATGGGGTGTGTTCTCTTCCAGAACAACATGTGTCTGTGTGTGTTCTAGAATGTATGGGGTGTGTTCTCTTCCAGAACAACATGTGTTTGTGTGTGTTCTAGAATGTATGGGGTGTGTTCTCTTCCAGAACAACATGTGTCTGTGTGTGTTCTAGAATGTATAGGTTGTGTTTTCTTCCAGAACAACATGTGTTTGTGTGTGTTCTAGAATGTATAGGTTGTGTTTTCTTCCAGAACAACATGTGTTTGTGTGTGTTCTAGAATGTATGGGGTGTGTTCTCTTCCAGAACAACATGTGTCTGTGTGTGTTCTAGAATGTATAGGTTGTGTTTTCTTCCAGAACAACATGTGTTTGTGTGTGTTCTAGAATGTATGGGTTGTGTTCTCTTCTAGAACAACATGTGTCTGTGTTTGTTCTAGAATGTATGGGTTGTGTTTTCTTCCAGAACAACATGTGTCTGTGCGTGAGTGGCAGAACCTAATCAGGACCAACTGTGCTCCACCCCAGTTATTCCCTGTAGTTTGTGTCTGGATGAAGAGAAACCCCAGGTGTTCACCAAGTCAGTTAACCGTGTCAATGACAGACCTTTCTACCCACCGGGGGCTGAAGCTGCACCAACTGTGTGTAAATGACACTGTCCTGGTAGAACCCTGTTTAACCAGCTGATGGGAAGAAAGAAAAACACATGTAAGTTATTGAACACATCTCTTCTTTTCCACAACATACAGTAACCTTGTTAAAACCGTGTTTATCCCAAAGAACTCTGCATATATGGGGTAGTTTATATGTTTAGCTGCTGCAGATTCAGGACATGAAAGGAGAAATATTGAAATGACATTTAATCATGTTTCTCCAATAACAACAACCAAGACATGATATTTAATAAACACACAAACAAACCACCTCCCTGGTGGGAACTATGCTCTTCCAGTAGGGTTGTCCCCCGTGTCAGGGGCTGTCGCATCCACATTAGCCCAGTGGAGTGTGATGATCCCTGGGGCAACAGACAGACTGACTGACAGTGGCTCCTGACTGGCTCCTGGAGGATTCCTCCAGCCCTGTCTAAACTTGTCCCCTACCCCAGGGGCCTCAGGCTAGGCTTGTTGCGTGGAGTAGCAGGTAGGCAGAGAGGCCGCGTTCTGGCAGGAGACAGAATGATGTTTGAAAGCTTACAAGTTAGCTGTTACATGGATTGTTATGAGAGTTGACTCAGAACCTGGTTTAGGGATATCTGGGGACATGAGTATCTGGTTTCCAACTGGTTTTCAGGGTTAACTAGTTTGGCATCTACCCAGCCTGTCCCAATCAAGCACTTTCCACTATGTATAAGATTCTATAGGAGAACATACAGAAAGAGGCATGACAGTCAGGGCATTAAGACACATCCAGTAAGACAACAGCTAAGACGAACCCCTGTGCTATTTCACTGTTTCACTCTCCCGTCCAAACATCAATGGGGACTTCCAGAACAACGCCAGAGAGGTCTAAGAGCATCGCACCCTCTCCTGTGTGAGGGCCTCCTGAATGGACTGATCGTGGGAGCAGTGTGCGTCTGAATGCCAAAGGCCTCCGTGGCGGCACAGCCATGTAGCAGAACAAACAGCCTTTCACTGTATCCTCATTCCTCCTGGGACACAGAAAAGCAGGCGGTGTGTGTGTATGAGTGGTTGTGTGTGTGTGTGTGGATTCCTCGTTCTCACGGCCATGAATGTGGCAGTGAAACAGCGATCTGATCCACTGTCAGATCAGTCTCCCAGGAGGTATGGGCTCATTATCCAACCCCACTCCTCCACCCCTCATCACCCCCTCCCTCATCCTCCCATCCTCACCCCCCCCCCATCCTCCCTCATCCTCCCATCCTCCCTCATCCTCCCATCCTCCCACATCCTCCCATCCTCCCATCCTCCCTCATCCCTCATCCTCCCCCATCCTCCCTCATCCTCCCACATCCTCCCATCCTCCCTCATCTTCCCTCATCCTCCCACATCCTCCCATCCTCCCTCATCCTCCCATCCTCCCACATCCTCCCTCATCCTCCCACATCCTCCCATCCTCCCTCATCCTCCCACATCCTCCCATCCTCCCACATCCTCTCATTCTCCCACATCCTCTCATCCTCCCATCCTCCCTCATCCTCCCACATACTCCCATCCTCCCTCATCCTCCCATCCTCCCTCATCCTCATTGGTATCATGAGGATAGTCAGAGCTGAAACAATAGTGGGTAGATAAGACTCTTCATTGGTATCATGAGGATAGTCAGAGCTGAAACAATAGTGGGTAGTTCAGACTCTTCATTGGTATCATGAGGATAGTCAGAGCTGAAACAATAGTGGGTAGATAAGACTCTTCATTGGTATCATGAGGATAGTCAGAGCTGAAACAATAGTGGGTAGTTCAGACTCTTCATTGGTATCATGAGGATAGTCAGAGCTGAAACAATAGTGGGTAGTTCAGACTCTTCATTGGTATCATGAGGATAGTCAGAGCTGAAACAATAGTGGGTAGTTCAGACTCTTCATTGGTATCATGAGGATAGTCAGAGCTGAAACAATAGTGGGTAGTTCAGACTCTTCATTGGTATCATGAGGATAGTCAGAGCTGAAACAATAGTGGGTAGATAAGACTCTTCATTGGTATCATGAGGATAGTCAGAGCTGAAACAATAGTGGGTAGATAAGACTCTTCATTGGTATCATGAGGATAGTCAGAGCTGAAACAATAGTGGATAGTTCAGACTCTTCATTGGTATCATGAGGATAGTCAGAGCTGAAACAATAGTGGATAGTTCAGACTCTTCATTGGTATCATGAGGATAGTCAGAGCTGAAACAATAGTGGGTAGTTCAGACTCTTCATTGGTATCATGAGGATAGTCAGAGCTGAAACAATAGTGGGTAGGTCAGACTCTTCATTGGTATCATGAGGATAGTCAGAGCTGAAACAATAGTGGGTAGATAAGACTCTTCATTGGTATCATGAGGATAGTCAGAGCTGAAACAATAGTGGGTAGTTCAGACTCTTCATTGGTATCATGAGGATAGTCAGAGCTGAAACAATAGTGGGTAGGTCAGACTCTTCAATGGTATCATGAGGATAGTCAGAGCTGAAACAATAGTGGGTCGATCAGACTCTTCATTGATATCATGAGGATAGTCAGAGCTGAAACAATAGTGGGTAGATAAGACTCTTCATTGGTATCATGAGGATAGTCAGAGCTGAAACAATAGTGGGTAGATAAGACTCTTCATTGGTATCATGAGGATAGTCAGAGCTGAAACAATAGTGGGTAGATAAGACTCTTCATTGGTATCATGAGGATAGTCAGAGCTGAAACAATAGTGGGTCGATCAGACTCTTCATTGGTATCATGAGGATAGTCAGAGCTGAAACAATAGTGGATAGTTCAGACTCTTCATTGGTATCATGAGGATAGTCAGAGCTGAAACAATAGTGGGTAGTTCAGACTCTTCATTGGTATCATGAGGATAGTCAGAGCTGAAACAATAGTGGGTAGGTCAGACTCTTCATTGGTATCATGAGGATAGTCAGAGCTGAAACAATAGTGGGTAGATAAGACTCTTCATTGGTATCATGAGGATAGTCAGAGCTGAAACAATAGTGGGTAGTTCAGACTCTTCATTGGTATCATGAGGATAGTCAGAGCTGAAACAATAGTGGGTAGGTCAGACTCTTCATTGGTATCATGAGGATAGTCAGAGCTGAAACAATAGTGGGTAGATAAGACTCTTCATTGGTATCATGAGGATAGTCAGAGCTGAAACAATAGTGGGTAGTTCAGACTCTTCATTGGTATCATGAGGATAGTCAGAGCTGAAACAATAGTGGGTAGTTCAGACTCTTCATTGATATCATGAGGATAGTCAGAGCTGAAACAATTGTGGGTAGATCAGACTCATGAAGAGTAGTCAGTGCATTCACAAGACAAAAGTCTATGTTCCAACATGCGTAACAGAATAACATTTAGAATGCATGTCCAACACATTGCTTCTAATTGGTACACTATGAACATTGGAACAGAGCATCCAAGGCCAATCAGTGAACGCCTGCATAGGTCATGTGGGAAAGGGCGGAGGTCAGTGGATTTGCATGTTTCACTGGGCTCCACCCTGTGGGGCCTCTACTTCTGATGTTAACTGTTAGCATAGCGCTAATGGACCATTCAACAGCTGCCTGTGTATATGCGTTCTGAGCTGCTAGTTTAAACTTACTTTAACACTGCTCCGTTGTTTGGTAATTAGCTTGTAAAGTGCAAATAGACATAGTGGTTCTCTCATGGGGTGTCCCTGGACTGGTTTTAGGTTAGCTTATTGGTCAGTCTTTATCCAGTGTGGGGAGGACATTCCTAACCCATAGAAAGGTGAAGCTAACTGGGTCAAGGGTCAGTGGAGATGGAGCATTGGGGAATGAACAACCTTCGGTCTATCGGGTCATCAAGAAAACCCTATTTTGTTCCTGTCATGTAACACCATGTTGGGAAAACAGGCATGTAATGATGGGAAGAGATGCGTGTGATTATTTTTACAGGGAGGTGCTTTTGCCTCTATTCTATGTTCTGTAAATTGTGAAAGTATCAACAGTAATGTTTATAGAAGAGTTATCTGGAGCACAATGTGTCTTGGCGACACAGACAGACAGGCAGACACTCAGCGAGGGGAAGACAGACAGAGCCTGTCCTTCCCTGCCCTCCTGTGTGAGGACAATGTTACTGAAAAGAAAGAAAGGAAAAATAAATGATTTTCATACTTTGCCTACGTAGAATTTAACCTTTGATTCAATAATAACCAACTGATAATCTGATTGATGTCTGGACTACAAAAGGAATGCTTGCAGCCTTTTAAACAGAGATTTGGGTGCATTATTAGAAAAATCTAATAATTACAATGTTATTTTTTAGATCAGTGGGGTTATATATAAAAGGCTCCCATTGGAACAAGATACTAGGGCAACAAACTGCACTTGGCATTCAGCTAGATTCACTAATTGGAAAGCCTTGGCCTGGTTTTCCCCTTTCAAACAGTGAAATCCATAATTCATATTTGTCCTGCTGAGATGAAAACAAGCCGACATCCCCTCGACAAGGGGGTAGTCTGCAGCTAGCGCTCAGCATTGTGGGTCAAGGCTCAGTAGCCAAGACAACTTGAGAGGTTATTTTCTTAGATCTAACCTCTCTCCATAGCAACTAGCCTGTAGCCATGGAGATCTGGTGTCATTGTCAGAAAGTAATATTGATGATTTGCATAGACAGAACGTCTACTCCTCAAACTCAAAGCTCTTTACCTATATTAATATGTGGTTAAGTCAACATCATTATTAGTTAGACACAGCACAGAAGGGTGGAAGCATTACACTACACTGTATTTAAGATGAATCATTCCATTAAATGTCTTTCTGTGTGTCAGGACATTGGGGCCCAGGCCTGGCCAGGCACGGAGGCAGAAGTTCCTTAGTTAGTCAGTTAGGCCAATTCAATTCAAGGGGCTTTATTGGTATGGGAAACATATGTTAATGTTGCCAAAGCAAGTGGAGTAGATAATATACAAAAGTGAAATAAACAATAAAATGAACAGTAAACATTACACATTACACAGATGTTCCAAAAGAATAAAGACATTACAAATGTCATATTATGTAACGATGTGTTGTAAGGATGTGCAAATGGTCAAAGTATAAAAGGGAAAATAAATAAACATAAATATGGGTTGTATTTACAATGGTATATGTTCTTCTCTGGTTGCCCTTTATTGTGGGGACAGGTCACAATTCTTGCTGCTGTGATGGCACACTTTGGTAGTTCACCCAGTAGATATGGGAGTTTATCAAAATTGGGGTTGTTTTCGAATTCTCTCTCTTTCTCTTCTGCCCTTCAGAGGCATGGGAGGAGTGGTGTGAGTAGGGATCTCTCTCTTCTGTCCTTCAGAGGCATGGGAGGAGTAGTGTGAGTAGGGATCTCTCTCTTCTGCCCTTCAGAGGCATGGGAGGAGTAGTGTGAGTAGGGATCTCTCTCTTCTGCCCTTCAGAGGCATGGGAGGAGGAGTGTGAGTAGGGATCTCTCTCTTCTGCCCTTCAGAGGCATGGGAGGAGTAGTGTGAGTAGGGATCTCTCTCTTCTGCCCTTCAGAGGCATGGGAGGAGGAGTGTGAGTAGGGATCTCTCTCTTCTGCCCTTCAGAGGCATGGGAGGAGTAGTGTGAGTAGGGATCTCTCTCTTCTGCCCTTCAGAGGCATGGGAGGAGTAGTGTGAGTGTTTAAGGGCAGGGCCAAGTCTTCTGTTGAAAAGAAAGAGAGGTTTCAAAGAAGCCTACATCACCTTACAACCGCTGTACAGGCAGGAGGAGAGGGAGAGAGGGAGGAAAAGGAGAGGGGGAGAGGCCTCTATGGCCAGGGCTACTTCTGTGAGATTGACATATGTGTGTGAGAACCCCAAAAGGGATTATCTTCATGGTGGAGATCCAGGTTTCTTTCATTCATATTCAAATGATCTAATAATGCAATCACAATGGCACAGTAAATCTGCATTCTAACTCAAAGACACACATCTTTCATAGACACACAATCCACAGCTTTCAGCTCCAAAGAAAACGTGACCAAAAGAATGTTCCAGTGCATTGACCAATTCATTGAATTGCCATGAGCCACGCGCGCGCGCACGCACGCACGCACGCACGCACGCACGCACGCACGCACGCACACACACACACACACACACACACACACACACACACACACACACACACACACACACTCACTCTCTCTCTCTGATAGGGGTTCCTCCTCTGGCCAGTCTGGTCCGTTTGTATGGAGGATTCATGTCTCTTCTCATCTGTTGAATCTAGCAGGGACTCAGTAAGGCTTATCTGTCCTGGCCAAACAGTGGCATATTAGATTTACATTTACAGCTCAGCAGCCCATTGTGAGGCCCATTGTCCCTGGCTAGGCCTGGGTTATCTACTGAGGATTGTATTCAGCGTCATTAGGGAACGATGCATCAGTAATACTCCACCGACACTCCAGCACAGCAAGGGGCTGTCAGATAAGGGTGAGGGAAGAGTGGATAAAACCCATGCCTCTTCACAACCCCTGGTATATTGGATATTGTATGCAGCTGCGGTATCCTAGTAGGGATAAATTCCTTAAACCAGCTAAATCTGAAATATTTATGCAGTAGCAGTTAAACCATTTTCCCAGTGGTTAAATCAATCTGAATGGTTTTGGAAAGGCAATTTAAACTCCTGTTACAAGTTCGGGTGTGTGTGGACAGTAGTTTATGAGGAAAATAAAAGATGGCTCAGCATTTAGATTTTTCTAAGGTTACAATTTGAAACAATCTCCGAGGTATTGGTTTATGTTTAGAGATAAATAGTCCCATTGAAATGGACTGAGCCAGCAGACTCGGCCAAAGTGCTGTCCGTAATTATTTATAGTTTTTTTGCAATTGCTTACACACTTGTTGCGGAATTTTGCTCATTGTGTCAAAACTCTACACACATGCCAAATGAGACACAACAAAATGATACATGCACCATTTAAATTACTATTTCACAGCAGCAACAACACACAGATGTACTTTATACAAAACAGTGCTGTCTTTAGTACTTTGTATACCTTTTTCATTTCTCATACAGGCTTCTGTGAAAGATTGTTCCGGTACAGTACATCTACTCACATTTCAATGAACACAGAAATAGAAAGGCTCCAGAGACAAATATATACAGTTTGTTTTTTGCCATTGCAGGTTTTTACAACAACAAAAACACACAAAGAAAAGTAGAATTACAGTACAATAATCAATAAAATATGTTACTGTAAACTCAAAAATAATTACAGTAAAATTACAGCGCAATGGTAAACAAAAACTAGTATTGTAAGGGATTGTAAGGGATGGAGTGGATGGTTTATGGATCCGGCCTTCTGTTAGGGTCTGGCCACATCATCTCATCCACATCACAAGCAATGTCATCCCTGGTTAGTCAAAGGGGAAAATATTGCCTTGCATGCCGTATCCAACCCTGGACTGACACCACCTCAATAACGCTGTATGCCTCTTCCATTGCTTGCAGAAGAGGCAGGCAGACATGTGGTTGGCGGTCATACACTTTCCAACGCCAAGCCAAAAATAATTACTCAATCGGACTGAGAAATGGGGAGTAAAGGGGGCAAGTACACAACTGTGAAGTTATTGTGGTTGGTGAACCAGTCCCTGACCAGAGCAGCCCGGTGGAAATTAACATTATCCCAGATGACAACAAACCTGGGCTGCTCTGGTCCGTCCTGTACAACTGCATTATGTAGTGCATCCAGAAATATGGTTATGTGTGTAGTGTTGTAGGGACCGAGGGTGGCATGGTGATGCATCCTGAAACATGATTATGTGTGTAGTGTTGTAGGGACCGAGGGTGGCATGGGGATGCATCCAGAAATATGGTTATGTGTGTAGTGTTGTAGGGACCGAGGGTGGCATGGTGATGCATCCAGAAATATGATTATGTGTGTAGTGTTGTAGGGACCGAGGGTGGCATGGTGATGCATCCTGAAACATGATTATGTGTGTAGTGTTGTAGGGACCGAGGGTGGCATGGGGATGCATCCAGAAATATGGTTATGTGTGTAGTGTTGTAGGGACCGAGGGTGGCATGGGGATGCATCCAGAAATATGGTTATGTGTGTAGTATTGTAGGGACCGAGGGTGGCATGGGGATGCATCCAGATATATGATTATGTGTGTAGTGTTGTAGGGACCGAGGGTGGCATGGGGATGCATCCAGAAATATGGTTATGTGTGTAGTATTGTAGGGACCGAGGGTGGCATGGTGATGCATCCAGAAATATGGTTATGTGTGTAGTGTTGTAGGGACCGAGGGTGGCATGGTGATGCATCCAGAAATATGGTTATGTGTGTAGTGTTGTAGGGACCGAGGGTGGCATGGGGATGCATCCAGAAATATGGTTATGTGTGTAGTGTTGTAGGGACCGAGGGTGGCATGGGGATGCATCCAGAAATATGGTTATGTGTGTAGTGTTGTAGGGACCGAGGGTGGCATGGGGATGCATCCAGAAATATGGTTATGTGTGTAGTGTTGTAGGGACCGAGGGTGGCATGGGGATGCATCCAGAAATATGGTTATGTGTGTAGTGTTGTAGGGACCGAGGGTGGCATGGGGATGCATCCAGAAATATGGTTATGTGTGTAGTGTTGTAGGGACCGAGGGTGGCATGGTGATGCATCCAGAAATATGGTTATGTGTGTAGTGTTGTAGGGACCGAGGGTGGCATGGTGATGCATCCTGAAACATGATTATGTGTGTAGTGTTGTAGGGACCGAGGGTGGCATGGGGATGCATCCAGAAATATGGTTATGTGTGTAGTGTTGTAGGGACCGAGGGTGGCATGGGGATGCATCCTGAAATATGATTATGTGTTGCAGTATTGTAGGGACCGAGGGTGGCATGGTGATGCATCCTGAAATATGATTATGTGTTGCAGTATTGTAGGGACCGAGGGTGGCATGGGGATGGAGAACTCCTTGCAGACTAATGGCGGCACACAAGGTGATATTTCCCCGCGCTGCCCAGGGACATTCACAACGGCTCTTTGTCCTGTAACATGTCGGCCCTGACGCCTGGTTTTAGATAGAATCCAGCTTCATCTATGAAAAAGAACTCATGAGGCTGTGCAGCTGCATCAAAGTCCAGGACTCTGTAACAGAAAATGCATACACTGTACCGTGAATATGGTGTAACTCACAACACAGGACTCTCTGTAACAGAAAATGCATACACTGTACCGTGAATATGGTGTAACTCACAACACAGGACTCTCTGTAACAGAAAATGCATACACTGTACCGTGAATATGGCGTAACTCACAACACAGGACTCTCTGTAACAGAAAATGCATACACTGTACCGTGAATATGGTGTAACTCACAACACAGGACTCTCTGTAACAGAAAATGCATACACTGTACCGTGAATATGGCGTAACTCACAACACAGGACTCTCTGTAATAGAAAATGCATACACTGTACCGTGAATATGGTGTAACTCACAACACAGGACTCTCTGTAACAGAAAATGCATACACTGTACCGTGAATATGGTGTAACTCACAACACAGGACTACAATGTCTACATTTTCATACAAGGATGAGGGTGGGGGTGAAGGGTGGGTTGGGACAGACACATTCAGTCAAAACTACAAGCTACAGGCAAGGCATGTTCCCATACAGACAACATACATACTGTACTGTCATACTGTACACAGTAACATCAAAACTGTATTACATGTACTTCACAGCACTCTACCTATTGTTTTTGTTCACTGAGGAGCATAGACCTAATAATGTAGGACTACATTGTATTGTACTGTGATGCAGAATGATGTTCAACAATTGCATAGGAACAGCCTAGTGTAGACATACCTGTTCTCCAGTCTAAATGTCCGTATTATGGATGCTACCGTGGACTCTCTGCCCAGCCTCCCTCATCGTCAGGCCTTGATTTATGACATGGTCCACTAAAGTGGCCCTAATGTTGTTGGAAATATGCCTCTGTCTATTGCCTGGTCCCCTTATTTGTCCTCGTCCACTTCCTCTTCCTCTCACTTTCGCTGCCTCCATGTTTGCAAAGTTCTCACAAAAGAGGTGAGCTTACCTGAGGTCTATTTGTAGTGCTGAGGCTCAGACTAATTGGTGTTCAACTACTGTAGGTGTTTTCATGTGTGTGTGTGTGTGTGTGTGTGTGGGGGGGGGGGGGGGGGGGGGGGGGGAGTGTTGCACATTTCAGGTATGTTTTGCATTTTGAATAGAAGTGTTTTCCCAATGATTGCAAGAAATGTCATTCTTGAACAAAGTGTCTAAATTAAGAAACAGTGTGTAGTAAGTGTGTTGCACAATTGCAAACAAAGTGCAAACAAAGCACAAAGCATTTGTACAATTGGTGCCTCTGTTTAAGGCAGGGTTCCAAAAGTGAAGGTTTTGACGCTTTAGTCTCAGCATTCACTTTCAGTGTGGAAGCAATCTGCAAACACTGTAAAACCTATACGAAACCATCCCTCCAAAACCCCAAAAGAAGCACCAAAATGATTCCCATTGCAGTTCTTGTCAGGAGTAGGGCCCCTTCTGGGTTGAAAGAAAGGTGGACTCTCTCTCTCTCTCTCTCTCTACCATGGTGAAACATGAAAATCCTATTATACTTAGCACAGTCCCACCGCAGGCGCCTGCATTCCCACTGACGGTGCTGTTGGGATAAGGGACTTGAGCCCACACAGGCTGTGCTTCTGTCCTTGGCATGTTGTTTCAAGGGAAGCCATACCTCCTCCAGACCAGCACACTTTCCTTTCAGAAGAGGAGAAATGAGGAGACTACCTGGAGATCTGGTGTTGGAATCACACACTGATCTAGCACTAGCCTTGCAAAAGAAAGTAAGAAAAGTATAAATGTAGTGAGGTGCGTACAGGCGGCAGAGAAGTCAGGCGCAGGAGAGTAAAAACCGATTTACAACGGTGTCGTTTAATATCCATAAACCACAGTCAACAGAACAATACAATAAATGGGTCAAACAAAACCCGGTGAATATCAGCATACCGTGTAAAAGCACAACAAGAAAACAACAACCGACAAGGACATGAGGGGGAAACAGAGGGTTAAATACACAACATGTAATTGCTAGAATTGGAACCAGGTGTGATGGAGGACAAGACAAAACCAATGGAAAATGAAAAGTGGATCAGCGAAGACTAGAAGGTAGTTGACCACCGAACACCGCCCGAATCAGAAGAGGGACCATATTCGGCAGAAGTCCTGAAAATAAAAGCTACGTTTTAAATAACTAACTGAATATAGTCTACATAACTAACTGAATATAGCCACATAACTAACTGAATATAGCCTACATAACTAACTGAATATAGCCTACATAACTAACTGAATATAGCCTACATAACTAACTGAATATAGCCACATAACTAACTGGATATAGCCACATAACTAACTGAATATAGTCTACATAACTAACTGAATATAGCCACATAACTAACTGAATATAGCCTACATAACTAACTGGATATAGCCACATAACTAACTGAATATAGCCACATAACTAACTGAATATAGCCACATAACTAACTGGATATAGCCTACATAACTAACTGAATATAGCCTACATAACTAACTGAATATAGCCTACATAACTAACTGAATATAGCCACATAACTAACTGGATATAGCCACATAACTAACTGAATATAGTCTACATAACTAACTGAATATAGCCACATAACTAACTGAATATAGCCTACATAACTAACTGGATATAGCCACATAACTAACTGAATATAGCCACATAACTAACTGAATATAGCCACATAACTAACTGAATATAGCCACATAACTAACTGAATATAGCCTACATAACTAACTGAATATAGCCACATAACTAACTGAATATAGCCACATAACTAACTGGATATAGCCACATAACTAACTGAATATAGTCTACATAACTAACTGAATATAGTCTACATAACTAACTGAATATAGCCTACATAACTAACTGAATATAGCCACATAACTAACTGAATATAGCCTACATAACTAACTGAATATAGCCACATAACTAACTGGATATAGCCACATAACTAACTGAATATAGCCTACATAACTAACTGAATATAGCCTACATAACTAACTGAATATAGCCACATAACTAACTGAATATAGCCTACATAACTAACTGAATATAGCCTACATAACTAACTGAATATAGCCTACATAACTAACTGGATATAGCCTACATAACTAACTGAATATAGCCTACATAACTAACTGAATATAGCCTACATAACTAACTGGATATAGCCTACATAACTAACTGAATATAGCCACATAACTAACTGGATATAGTCTACATAACTAACTGGATATAGCCACATAACTAACTGAATATAGCCTACATAACTAACTGAATATAGCCACATAACTAACTGAATATAGCCTACATAACTAACTGAATATAGCCTACATAACTAACTGAATATAGCCTACATAACTAACTGAATATAGCCTACATAACTAACTGAATATAGCCACATAACTAACTGAATATAGCCACATAACTAACTGAATATAGCCTACATAACTAACTGAATATAGCCTACATAACTAACTGGATATAGCCTACATAACTAACTGAATATAGCCACATAACTAACTGAATATAGCCTACATAACTAACTGAATATAGCCACATAACTAACTGAATATAGCCCACATAACTAACTGAATATAGCCTACATAACTAACTGAATATAGCATACATAACTAACTGGATATAGCCTACATAACTAACTGAATATAGCCTACATAACTAACTGAATATAGCCACATAACTAACTGGATATAGCCACATAACTAACTGAATATAGCCACATAACTAACTGAATATAGCCTACATAACTAACTGAATATAGCCTACATAACTAACTGAATATAGCCTACATAACTAACTGAATATAGCCACATAACTAACTGAATATAGCCTACATAACTAACTGAATATAGCATACATAACTAACTGAATATAGCCACATAACTAACTGGATATAGCCACATAACTAACTGAATATAGCCTACATAACTAACTGAATATAGCCTACATAACTAACTGGATATAGCATACATAACTAACTGGATATAGCCTACATAACTAACTGAATATAGCATACATAACTAACTGAATATAGCCTACATAACTAACTGAATATAGCCTACATAACTAACTGGATATAGCATACATAACTAACTGAATATAGCCACATAACTAACTGAATATAGCCACATAACTAACTGAATATAGCCTACATAACTAACTGAATATAGCCACATAACTAACTGGATATAGCCACATAACTAACTGAATATAGCCTACATAACTAACTGGATATAGCCACATAACTAACTGAATATAGCCTACATAACTAACTGGATATAGCCACATAACTAACTGGATATAGCCACATAACTAACTGGATATAGCCACATAACTAACTGAATATAGCCTACATAACTAACTGAATATAGCCTACATAACTAACTGGATATAGCATACATAACTAACTGAATATAGCCACATAACTAACTGAATATAGCCACATAACTAACTGAATATAGCCTACATAACTAACTGAATATAGCCTACATAACTAACTGAATATAGCCACATAACTAACTGAATATAGCCACATAACTGAATATAGCCTACATAACTAACTGAATATAGCATACATAACTAACTGAATATAGCCTACATAACTAACTGAATATAGCCACATAACTAACTGAATATAGCCTACATAACTAACTGAATATAGCCTACATAACTAACTGGATATAGCATACATAACAAACTGAATATAGCATACATAACTAACTGAATATAGCCACATAACTAACTGAATATAGCCTACATAACAAACTGAATATAGCATACATAACTAACTGAATATAGCCACATAACTAACTGAATATAGCCTAAATAACTAACTGAATATAGCCCACATAACTAACTGAATATAGCCTACATAACTAACTGAATATAGCCTACATAACTAACTGAATATAGCCACATAACTAACTGAATATAGCCTACATAACTAACTGAATATAGCCTACATAACTAACTGAATATAGCCTACATAACTAACTGAATATAGCCTACATAACTAACTGAATATAGCCTACATAACTAACTGAATATAGCCTACATAACTAACTGGATATAGCCTACATAACTAACTGAATATAGCCACATAACTAACTGAATATAGCCTACATCACTAACTGAATATAGCCTACATAACTAACTGAATATAGCCTACATAACTAACTGAATATAGCATACATAACTAACTGAATATAGCCACATTCGGCCCCCTTGAACTTTGCGACCTTGCCACATTTCAGGCTTCAAACATAAAGATATAAAACTGTATTTTTTTTGTGAAGAATCAACAACAAGTGGGACACAATCATGAAGTGGAACGACATTTATTGGATATTTCAAACTTTTCTAACAAATCAAAAACTGAAAAATTGGGCGTGCAAAATTATTCAGCCCCCTTAAGTTAATACTTTGTAGCGCCACCTTTTGCTGCGATTAAAGCTGTTAGTCGCTTGGGGTATGCCTCTATCAGTTTTGCACATCGAGAGACTGAAATTTTGTCCCATTCCTCCTTGCAGCTCGAGCTCAGTGAGGTTGGATGGAGAGCATTTGTGAACAGCAGTTTTCAGTTCTTTCCACAGATTCTCGATTGGATTCAGGTCTGGACTTTGACTTGGCCATTCTAACACCTGGATATGTTTATTTTTGAACCATTCCATTGTAGATTTTGCTTTATGTTTTGGATCATTGTCTTGTTGAAAGACAAATCTCCGTCCCAGTCTCAGGTCTTTTGTAGACTCCATCAGGTTTTCTTCCAGAATGGTCCTGTATTTGGCTCCATCCATCTTCCCATCAATTTTAACCATCTTCCCTGTCCCTGCTGAAGAAAAGCAGGCCCAAACCATGATGCTGCCACCACCATGTTTGACAGTGGGGATGGTATGTTCAGGGTGATGAGCGGTGTTGCTTTTACGCCAAACATAACGTTTTGCATTGTTGCCAAAAAGTTCCATTTTGGTTTCATCTGACCAGAGCACCTTCTTCCACATGTTTGGTGTGTCTCCCAGGTGGCTTGTGGCAAACTTTAAACAACACTTTTTATGGATATCTTTAAGAAATGGCTTTCTTCTTGCCACTCTTCCATAAAGGCCAGATTTGTGCAATATACGACTGATTGTTGTCCTATGGACAGAGTCTCCCACGTCAGATGTAGATCTCTGCAGTTCATCCAGAGTGATCATGGGCCTCTTGGCTGCATCTCTGATCAGTCTTCTCCTTCTCCACTCTGGATGAGCTGAAAGTTTAGAGGGACGGCCAGGTCTTGGTAGATTTGCAGTGGTCTGATGCTCCTTCCATTTCAATATTATCGCTTGCACAGTGCTCCTTGGGATGTTTAAAGCTTGGGAAATCTTTTTGTATCCAAATCCGGCTTTAAACTTCTTCACAACAGTATCTCGGACCTGCCTGGTGTGTTCCTTGTTCTTCATGATGCTCTCTGCGCTTTTAACGGACCTCTGAGACTATCACAGTGCAGGTGCATTTATACGGAGACTTGATTACACACAGGTGGATTGTATTTATCATCATTAGTCATTTAGGTCAACATTGGATCATTCAGAGATCCTCACTGAACTTCTGGAGAGAGTTTGCTGCACTGAAAGTAAAAGGGCTGAATAATTTTGCAGGCCCAATTTTTCAGTTTTTGATTTGTTAAAAAAGTTTGAAATATCCAATAAATGTCGTTCCACTTCATGATTGTGTCCCACTTGTTGTTGTTTCTTCACAAAAAAATACAGTTTCATATCTTTATGTTTGAAGCCTGAAATGTGGCAAAAGGTCGCAAAGTTCAAGGGGGCCGAATACTTTCGCAAGGCACTGTAACTAACTGAATATAGCCTACATAACTAACTGAATATAGCATACATAACTAACTGAATATAGCCACATAACTAACTGGATATAGCCACATAACTAACTGAATATAGCCTACATAACTAACTGAATATAGCCACATAACTAACTGAATATAGCCTACATAACTAACTGAATATAACCTACATAACTAACTGGATATAGCCTACATAACTAACTGAATATAGCCTACATAACTTCCTAGATATAGCCTACATAACTAACTGGATATAGCCTACATAACTAACTGGATATATCCTACATAACTAACTGAATATAGCCTACATAACTAACTGGATATAGCCTACATAACTAACTGAATATAGCCTACATAACTAACTGAATATAGCCTAAATAACTAACTGAATATAGCCTACATAACTAACTGAATATAGCCTACATAACTAACTGAATATAGTCTACATAACTAACTGAATATAGCCTACATAACTAACTGGATATAGTCTACATAACTAACTGAATATAGCCTACATAACTAACTGAATATAGCCTACATAACTAACTGAATATAGCCTACATAAACAGCTGAATATAGCCTACATAACTAACTGAATATAGCCTACATAACTAACTGAATATAACCTACATAACTAACTGAATATAGCCTAAATAACTAACTGGATATAGCCTACATAACTAACTGAATATAGCCTACATAACTAACTGAATATAGTCTACATAACTAACTGAATATAGCCTACATAAACATCTGAATATAGCCTACATAACTAACTGAATATAGCCTACATAACTAACTGAATATAGTCTACATAACTAACTGAATATAGCCTACATAACTAACTGAATATAGCCTACATAACTAACTGAATATAGCCACATAACTAACTGAATATAGTCTACATAACTAACTGAATATAGCCTACATAAACAGCTGAATATAGCCTACATAACTAACTGAATATAGCCTACATAAACAGCTGAATATAGCCTACATAACTAACTGAATATAGTCTACATAACTAACTGAATATAGCCTACATAACTAACTGAATATAGCCTACATAACTAACTGAATATAGCCTACATAACTAACTGAATATAGCCTACATAACTAACTGAATATAGCCTACATAACTAACTGAATATAGCCTAAGTAACTAACTGAATATAGCCTACATAACTAACTGAATATAGTCTACATAACTAACTGAATATAGCCTACATAAACAGCTGAATATAGCCACATAACTAACTGAATATAGCCTACATAACTAACTGAATATAGCCTAAATAACTAACTGGATATAGCCTACATAACTAACTGAATATAGCCTACATAACTAACTGAATATAGCCTACATAACTAACTGAATATAGCCACATAACTAACTGAATATAGCCTACATAACTAACTGAATATAGCCACATAACTAACTGAATATAGCCTACATAACTAACTGAATATAGCCTACATATCTAACTGAATATAGCCTACATAACTAACTGAATATAGCCACATAACTAACTGAATATAGCCTACATAACTAACTGAATATAGCCTACATAACTAACTGAATATAGCCCACATAACTAACTGAATATAGCCTACATAACTAACTGAATATAGCATACATAACTAACTGAATATAGCCTACATAACTAACTGAATATAGCCACATAACTAACTGAATATAGCCCACATAACTAACTGAATATAGCCTACATAACTAACTGAATATAGCATACATAACTAACTGAATATAGCCTACATAACTAACTGAATATAGCCACATAACTAACTGAATATAGCCTACATAACTAACTGAATATAGCATACATCACTAACTGAATATAGCCTAAATAACTAACTGGATATAGTCTACATAACTAACTGAATATAGCATACATAACTAACTGAATATAGCCTAAATAACTAACTGGATATAGTCTACATAACTAACTGAATATAGCCTACATAACTAACTGAATATAGCCACATAACTAACTGAATATAGCCACATAACTAACTGAATATAGCCTACATAACTAACTGAATATAGCCTACATAACTAACTGAATATAGCCACATAACTAACTGAATATAGCCTACATAACTAACTGAATATAGCCTACATAACTAACTGAATATAGCATACATAACTAACTGAATATAGCCTACATAACTAACTGAATATAGTCTACATAACTAACTGAATATAGCATACATAACTAACTGAGTATAGCCACATAACTAACTGAATATAGCCTACATAACTAACTGAATATAGCATACATAACTAACTGAATATAGCCTACATAACTAACTGAATATAGCCTACATAACTAACTGAATATAGCCACATAACTAACTGAATATAGCCTACATAACTAACTGGATATAGCCTACAGAACTGACTGAATATAGCCTACAGAACTGACTGAATATAGCCTACAACATTGAGTCATTATTGGGGGAAATGGAAGTTGAAAAAAAAATATCTCTTTTGACATGAAAGCTGGATATCTTTTATATTGCCTTGTCATCCCTTGTCATCCCCTGTCATCCAATGCTGGATAGAGTTTCCAAAGCATGTCGAAGTCTGAATGGAATCAAAAGAAGAGAATGGGCCTGGGACAAAGACTACCCATCTGAGACTGAGAAATGGACCTCTTCATACCTTCTTGCATTTCCAATCACCCCGAGCTATGGCGTGCAGGAATGCCATAATATGTCACCATGACGACAAGTAATCTATACTCACAGAAGTGAACATCCCTTGACCCCTGACCTCAAAAGTATGCATGGCATGTTGATGAGTTAGGTCTCCATTTTCATTTTTGCTTTTAGCATGAGCAGTTTGTGTTATGTACAAGGTGAATTTGACAGTCCGACTAAGATCGCTCACACAGCTTTGGCCAGAAAAGGAGTTCACATTTACAGTCTTCTCTCTGAGAGCGGAAACTTAAATGTATACTGGTGAAAGAGTTAAATATGCTGTGAGAGTGAGACGTGACATATCAAAATAGAACCATGTCCCAGAGTTCCGACAATATGTACCATTAATCAGTAAATAAAGGGTACGTCAGTGTTCCAAGATTAAATCGCTGAAGTTAAATGTCAATTTAATTGAAACAATCCTTCCCTGGTAAGTTCCTTCTGATGCAGACTGGGAAACGACTGCCAGGGAAAAAGCCTGAATAGAAATATCTTCTAAAAACAAACCCTGTTTTATATGACAGACATTCCTTACTCAATCTGTGTTTGAGTTTTATCAGCACTGTAACCCTTTCAACTAGGACTGAAAATCATCAGGCATGATGGACTGTCACGGGGTTCCTTCAACTAGGACTGAAAATCATCAGGCATGATTGACTGTCACGGGGTTCCTTCAACTAGTTCCAGAAACATACGTCAAGGGTGTATGAGCTGGATCTATACCAATCACATCATTCAAATGATCCCCCAATAAACCATTACAAAGCCTTCCATCAGATCATAATGTATTCTAAGACCTGTTATAAGCATTCATAACAGCTCATAGCACCTTATATCAGCCTTTATTTAGGCATGAATCTCTAAATGTACATTCGTAATGCATAACAAGGAAATATAACACTGATGTAGAACTGAATAAAGGCGATCTTACATTTACATTTTAGTCATAGTATGCGCTCTTACCCAGAATGCATCTTACAATGTACACGCCCACACACCCAAAACAAGCCACTTGCTCTAAAAACCACATAACTATTTAAGAAAGGGGCATGCAGTTAACCTTTAGATCCACAGAGGTCATGTTAACCGAGAGCAGGTGTGAAACAAAGAGGGCACCGGCTCCACACATTCCAGAATCCTGACCTTGGCCAATAGGAAATGCCATTGGGGTCAAACCTGACAACATGCTTCACTGACCTCCCCTTCCAGCATGGAGCCCTAGACTAAATGTCTCCAGGACGACAGTGTTTAAGAGCTCTCATTGGCCGAGGCCAGATGTCTTTTACTGGTTGCTCCAGTAGACCTACTACTTCAGCTCCCTCAAAATAATCATGCTCCTATTCTTGTAAATCGTAGACAGTTATTCTATGTTTTGGCGTGCCCTCTGTGAAGAAGAAGGGAGAGATGCACTTAATATTTCTCCCTTCACTTGTTCACTTTAAAGGGTAGAGTTTAGTTTGACGGATGAGCCTGTGAAATGTGGGCATGTCAGTGTTGGCAAACGAAGCACGCCATCGTTAAGTAACATGCCATGTTCACGAAACCTTGGCTGGCCAGCGGTTTGTCTTAGTTCTGCCTCGCTGCTCTCTTTTTGTTTTTGTTTTTATGAATGGTTAGTAGTAATTACCGCAGGACTCCCATCTATCCTATGACATGTATAAGATAGAGAAACCTCACCGCTGGGAAAGTACGATAACTTTAAACAGGTCCTATTGAACATCTGTTGGAAAGCATTTGCTAATGTGTATGGTATAAAATCATTTGAGTTATGTTTTGGTCTACCAACCTCTGTTAAAGCCTTTCATGCTGATTAGACCGAAACAGTGACTTCATTTTCAATAAAAAGGTTCAACTTAGGCTAGCAATCTGTTTTTGGGAATGTCTCCAGCACACATGCACGAGTCTTACTACTGAAGATGTATGAATGAGTGTATCCCTTATTAAATGGACAAAAAGAGGAATTAAAGATCTACAAGGGAGGAGACAGCTGCAGTGAATCATGAGATATTATAGGCAAATGCATCAAATGGTCTTAGCTTCCTCATCCTGTCTGAGGGCCTCTGTAGTGTGATGAACTCAGTGGCTCATTTATTTAGAGCGAGGGGCCGTTGAGCACACAAGGCCAGCTGACGGCAGTGTGTGTGTGTGTGTTTGTGCGTGTTTGTTTGGGGGTCCTGAACCCTGTCACTCACCAGGGTCACTCATAGACCCGGGGAAAGCGACGTTATGATGTGGAATTGAACTGGGGTCCGACTTCCATTGTGGCTTCCTGTCACATTGAGACAAATGATATCTCAAACATGATATCTGTTTTGTGATGGTGTAACTCAGATTGACAAATGACACCTCTATTTACTGAATGCTTCGAGGCAGGGTTGTCATGACACTACACCCTGGAGATGGGCCGTATCTTGTAGTCTTTCTTTATAGGATGGAAATGGCCCAGAGAAAACACAGCATTCTGCATTCCACAGTCTGTCTGTCAGACTGCCAAAACAAACAGCATCCTGGTGCTAAAACATGGATGGGCATCGTTCCTATTCATTCTCTTCTCATCACAGGCATTTTTCAGCTGACTGTGGGGTAAGGTTGATCAGATAACTGGCCTTAAATTATTTTCCTGAATACTGGTATGTGTCTGAATGTGTGTCCTTGCTTTGGTATCTAGTGAGATATGACTGGGAACTACCCAACTGTGCTATTTTGTGTGTTTTTCCCATTGTTTGTAACTTATTTTGCCCATAATGTTGATGCTACCGTCTCTTATGGCTGAAAAGAGCTTCTGGATATCAGAACAGCGATTACTCACCTCGAACTGGACAAATATTTTTTCTTTAGTGATTCTGACGCGAAGGATATAATGCTGCTCTCGGACAAGCCCCAAATCCCCATGAAGAAAAGAAGGAGATACAGGGGGCGCAGATCAGGGTGCCTTGTGAGAATTAGTCTGTGAGTGGGTAACCCGCCTCTACCATCCGTTCTATTGGCCAACGTGCAATCACTGGAGAATAAACTGGATGAGCTCCGTTCGACAATATCCTACCAATGGGACATTAAAAACTGTAATATTTGATGTTTCACCGAGTTGTGGCTGAACTACAACATGGATAATATACAGTTGGCTGGGTTTTCCTTGCATTGGCAGGACAGAACAGGTACGTCCGGTAAGACGAGGGGTGGGAGTGTGTGTCTATTTGTCAATAACAGCTGGTGCGCGATGTCTAATATTAAGGTCTCGAGGTATTTCTCGCCTGAGATAGAATACCTCATGATAAGCTGTAGATCACATTATTACCAAGAGAGTTTGCATCTATATTTTCCGTGGCCGTCTATTTACCACCACAAACCAACGCAGGCACTAAGACTGCACTCAACGAGCTGTATGAGGCCATAAGCAAACAAGAAAATGCTCATCTAGAAGCGACGCTCCTAGTGGCCGGGGACTTTAATGCAGGCAAACTTAAATCAGTTTTACCTAATTTCGACCAGCATGTCACATGTGCAACCAGAGAAAAAAAAACACTACACCTTTACTCCACACACAGATGCACGCACAAAGCTCTCCCTCACCCTTCATTTGGCAAATCTGACCATAATTATATCCTCCTGATTCCTGTTTACAAGCGAAAACTAAAGCAGGAAGTACCAGTGACTTACTCAATACGGAAGTGGTCAGATGGTGCAGATGCTACGCTACACGACAGATGCTATGCTGTTTCGCTAGCACAGACTGGAATATTCTCTGGGATTCATCCAATGGCATTGAGGAGTATACCACCTCAGTCACAGTAAGTGCATCGACGATGTCTTCCCAACAGTGACCGTGCGTACACATCCCAACCAGAAGCCATGGATTACAGGCAACATCCGCACTGAGCTAAAGGCTAGAGCTGCCACTTTCAAGAAGCGGGACACAAATCCGGACACTTATAAGTAATCCCACTATGCCCTCAGACAAACCATCAAACAGGCAAAGCGTCAATACAGGAATAAGACTAAGGTAACAACACATCTGCCACGCTGATCCTCAACACTGGGCCCCTCAGGGGTGCATGCTTAGTCCCGTCCTGTACTCCCTGTTCACCCACGACTGTGTGGCCAAGCACCACTCCAAACACCATCATTAAGTTTGCTGACGACCCAATGGTAGTAGGCCTGGTCACTAACAACGATGAGACAGCCTATAGGGAGGAGTTCTGAGACTTGGCAGTGTGCTGCCAGGACAACAACCTCTCCCTCTACGTGAGCAAACATGCCCCCATTCACATCGATGGGGCTGTAGTGGAGTGGGTCGAGTGTTTAAAGTTCCTTGGTGTGCATATCACCAACAAACTATCATGGTCCAAACACACCAAGAAAGTTGGGAAGAGGGCACGACAACGCCTTTTCCCCCTCAGGAGACTGAAAAGATTTGTCATGGATCCCCAGATCCTCAAAACGTTCTACAGCTGCACCATCGAGAGCATCCTGACTGGTTGCATCATTGCCTGGTATGGCAACTGCTCAGCATCCGACCGTAAGGCGCTACAGAGGGTGTGCGGATGGCCCAATACATTACTGGGGCCAAGCTTCCTGACATCCAGGACCTCTATACTGGGTGGTGTCAGAGGAAGGCCCAACAAATTGTCAAAGACTCCAATCACCCAAGTCTGAGACTGTACTTTTATTTATTTTTTTCACCTTTATTTAACCAGGTAGGCCAGTTGAGAACAAGTTCTCATATACTATATGAGACATATACATATATTCTCATATACTGCGACCTGGCCGCCCAGACAACCGCAAGAGAAATGGTAGCGGAGTGCCAACTTTAAGTCCAAAAGGCTCCTTTACATCTTCTACCCCCAAGCCATAAGATTGCTGAACAATGAATCAAATGGCCACCCAGACTATTTGCATTGACCCCCCCCCCCCCCACCTTTGTTTTCACACTGATGCTACTCGCTGTTGTCATGACGTTGGCCTGGGGGTTAGGTTTATGACAGTCATAAATACCTCCTCCCCCCTTTTTCCTCTTTCTACCCTACTGAGGATACATTTGCAGAACCATTGGTTAACATAGAGATTCTGGGAACATCAGAAGGTGGGGGGAAATTAACTATATTCTGGTAATCCGATCAATTGAGTTTATGCGGTGGTACTTAATGAATATGATGTCAGTTCGGTTGTCATCTGAGACATTCTCATCAATGATAAGATGACATAAACTCTACAGTGAAAAGTCTACACATCAGAGTTATCGGATTCACATGGAATTGTTGTTCAATTTAAATGTTTGAATATGAAATTATTCGTGTTGGGATGAAATGTGATTTTAGCTTCTAAAATGTGAGATTTGGGTTTTCATAAGATTGGCCTCTGCTCAATCAGTGGCCCGCCCCTGTGAAGGGACATGGGCTATAAAACTTTTCAAACACGCCCTCCTCTCCCTTCCTATATAAGCCCTTGACAACAATATAATCTCCTGTTCCGAGGACGTGAGGACGACGGTCCTATGTCAGAATGGTTCAGATAATAACTACAAAACGAAGCCAACATCAGCGTGAGCTTTGGTTGCGAATGGTATGAACTTTGAACTCTTATCCACAACAGAAGTGATACCTCCTAGCCGTTGAGTTAGCAACAGCAGATGCAAACGAGGGCAAGGAAAGAACAGACAGTATCCCGTCTATCACCCAACGACGTTACTACAACGTATCCAATTGACAACCAGAGACATTCTTTAAAGGACTCGGTTGGGCAACACGGCCTTCCATCTACCACCAACCTACCGAAGCGCAGCTCAGAGTAATTATTTATTGCATTTTCCTTTTCCAAATGGGTGGTAATTTAGAATGCATATGATACTGTATTTACGATAGCACAGCTTCTTCCCTTTGTTCCTCAGTCTTCCCGCTCTTTCACTCAAACCTAGCCCTTTTGTGTAACAAGCTGTCATATCTGTTCCGCCTGCTAGGGACGTTTTCCTTTATGATGTAATTTCTAATCAAGTTATGATTTAATTACGTGTATGTGTAATTCTGTGTGATTAGTTAGGTATTTAGTAAATAAATAATTAAACCCAATTTTGCATTGCTGATTCAAATTCTTAGCCAGGGTTCATGCAGATAACCAAGAATTTACAACTTTCAGATGAGACTGAATTAAGGTGAGGATTAATATTGACTGCTATTGATGTAAAATATTACTATGTCTTTAAGAGTTTATTCGGAAGATAACAGCTCTATAAATATTATTTTGTGGTGCCCGACTCTCTAGTTAATTACATTTACATGATTAGCTCAATCAGGTGATATTAATTCCAGATAAATGATTTTATAGAATAGCATGTCATATCACTTGATCCGGCATAGCCAAAGACACAACACTGTTCATTATCTATGCATAGTCATTTTACCCTTACCTACATGTACAAATGACCTTAACTAACCTGGACCCCTGCACACTGACTCGGTACCTGTACCCCCTGGATATAGCCTCATTATTGTTATTTTATTGTGCTACTTTTTGGATTTTTTGATTTTTTTACTTTAGTTTACTTAGTAAATATTTTCTTAACTATATTTTCTTAAAACTGCATTGTTGGTTAAGGGCTTGTAAGTAAGCATTTCACTGTTAGGTCTACACCTGTTGTATTCAGCATTTCACTGTTAGGTCTACTACACCTGTTGTATTCAGCATTTCACTGTTAGGTCTACACCTGTTGTATTCAGCATTTCACTGTTAGGTCTACTACACCTGTTGTATTCAGCATTTCACTGTTAGGTCTACTACACCTGTTGTATTCAGCATTTCACTGTTAGGTCTACTACACCTGTTGTATTCAGCATTTCACTGTTAGGTCTACTACACCTGTTGTATTCAGCATTTCACTGTTAGGTCTACTACACCTGTTGTATTCAGCATTTCACTGTTAGGTCTACTACACCTGTTGTATTCAGCATTTCACTGTTAGGTCTACTACACCTGTTGTATTCAGCATTTCACTGTAAGGTCTACTACACCTGTTGTATTCAGCATTTCACTGTTAGGTCTACTACACCTGTTGTATTCAGCATTTCACTGTTAGGTCTACACCTGTTGTATTCGGCATTTCACTGTTAGGTCTACACCTGTTGTATTCAGCATTTCACTGTTAGGTCTACACCTGTTGTATTCGGCATTTCACTGTTAGGTCTACTACACCTGTTGTATTCAGCATTTCACTGTTAGGTCTACTACACCTGTTGTATTCAGCATTTCACTGTAAGGTCTACTACACCTGTTGTATTCAGCATTTCACTGTTAGGTCTACTACACCTGTTGTATTCAGCATTTCACTGTTAGGTCTACACCTGTTGTATTCGGCATTTCACTGTTAGGTCTACACCTGTTGTATTCAGCATTTCACTGTTAGGTCTACACCTGTTGTATTCGGCATTTCACTGTTAGGTCTACTACACCTGTTGTATTCAGCATTTCACTGTTAGGTCTACTACACCTGTTGTATTCAGCATTTCACTGTAAGGTCTACTACACCTGTTGTATTCAGCATTTCACTGTTAGGTCTACTACACCTGTTGTATTCAGCATTTCACTGTTAGGTCTACTACACCTGTTGTATTCGGCATTTCACTGTTAGGTCTACTACACCTGTTGTATTCAGCATTTCACTGTAAGGTCTACTACACCTGTTGTATTAAGCATTTCACTGTTAGGTCTACATCTGTTGTATTCAGCATTTCACTGTTAGGTCTACACCTGTTGTATTCATGTGACAAATAACATTTGATTTGATTTGACTAAACACGGTAAGACTCTTCCTGAACCATGACATGAAAACTATAGGCTACCATGGTGTTGAGGGACCAAAGTCCAAAGTTGAGGGACCAAAGTCTTATATTACACTGAACACTGAACACTTATATTACACTGAACACTTATATTACACTGAACAAGACAGTGGTGCAAACACTCCACAGACTGATCCTGAAACAGTCTATGATTCTGAGAAAATATGTTGCTTTAATTCTAATGCTTCTCTGGGTACGATATTCTGTTGCCAAAAAGTATACTTAGCCAAACAAAATGTATGAGGTGAATTAAACAGAATCTAAACTATTTATCTGATTATACTGTGTAACTGGATACTTGTTTTGTTGGCATTTTGCATCATTTCCTTTCCCATTGTGCTGGTATGCATGCAGGTATTTTCTATTCAATTGCATACCACACATTAATAACACCATCATTATCATTACCCCAACACTGAAATATACATGGTATCCACTCAACCACATGTCTTAATGGGTGGATTCAGACAAATGATTTTGATATATGGGAGTGGTAATATGGAGTGTCGTCTCTGGGGTAGTTAATCCACCATTTTAAAAAGCACAGTATAACCATGGCAACCTAAGGTGATTTTCGATGATCTTTTTCTCAGTCCTTGTATTTGTTGTTCCCCTGTGGTGATAGTTTAGGTTCACTGAAAGATCGCGGTAACAAAAAGACTGGTGAGCTATTTTAGGTAATTGTCTGGTGACGTATCACTCATTCAACCATCTCATCACAGACACGACCTACAGTAAGGGCTAGATTCAATTCATATCGCTAAGAAGAGCTCAACTTTCAGTTACGTGCAAAGAAAGCCAGAAGCAATTAAGCTCAGGAATATAAATATTGTTTATCACAAGGAATAAAATGACCAGTTAGAGCTAGGGTTAGGGTTAGGGTTGAGGCTAAGGTTAGGGATGAACCAGGATATGGATATGAAGCTAGGGTTAGGGTTAGGGTTGAGGCTAAGGTTAGGGTTGAACCAGGATATGGATATGAAGCTAGGGTTAGGGTTATGATTGAGGCTAAGGTTAGGTTTGAACCAGGATATGGATATGAAGCTAGGGTTAGGGTTAGGATTGAGGCTAAGGTTAGGGATGAACCAGGATATGGATATGAAGCTAGGGTTAGGGTTAGGATTGAGGCTAAGGTTAGGTTTGAACCAGGATATGGATATGAAGTTAAGGTTAGGATTAGGATTGAGGCTAAGGTTAGGTTTGAACCAGGATATGGATATGAAGTTAAGGTTAGGATTAGGATTGAGGCTAAGGCTAGGAATGAACCAGGATATGGATATGAAGCTCGGGTTAGGGTTAGGATTGAGGCTAAGGTTAGGGATGAACCAGGATATGGATATGAAGCTCGGGTTAGGGTTAGGGTTGAGGCTAAGGTTAGGTTTGAACCGGGATATGGATATGAAGCTAGGGTTAGGGTTAGGGTTGAGGCTAAGGTTAGGTTTGAACCACGATATGGATATGAAGCTAGGGTTAGGGTTAAGATTGAGGCTAAGGTTAGGTTTGAACCAGGATATGGATATGAAGCTCGGGTTAGGGTTAGGATTGAGGCTAAGGTTAGGTTTGAATCAGGATATGGATATGAAGCTCGGGTTAGGGTTAGGGTTGAGGCTACGGTTAGGGATGAACCAGGATATGGATATGAAGCTAAGGTTAGGATTAGGATTGAGGCTAAGGTTAGGGATGAACCAGGATATGGATATGAAGCTCGGGTTAGGGTTAGGGTTGAGGCTAAGGTTAGGTTTGAACCAGGATATGGATATGAAGCTAAGGTTAAGATTAGGGTTGAGGCTAAGGTTAGGGATGAACCAGGATATGGATATGAAGCTCGGGTTAGGATTAGGATTGAGGCTAAGGTGAGGGATGAACCAGGATATGGATATGAAGCTCGGTTTAGGATTAGTTGATCCCAGGTTTTATTTCTCAAGCCGTATGACAGACCTCGGGTGGAAAGCGCTAGTGGAAGTTATTAGCCCTTTGCTGTTTCATTTGTCTCAGGATTCTGTTCCCTTATGTCTTCCTGGTTGGGGACAGTCTATTTGAGAAGACCCGTTCATAATTATACATATTTGAAATCCATCAAAACGCCTCAGCAGCACAAAGCATCACATTTTCCATGTACCAGCTTCCTCTCTAGGAGCAACATTTACCCCCAAACTGTAAACCTCAACATTAAACCCATTAAATCCAGCCACCAGTCAGAGAATGAAGTGGCCCATCTCAGCGTGGTCAAGGGAGGCCGTCATCATTAACTCTACTTGTCTCTCCCTGGCTCGGTGGTCTTTCTCCCACTCATCTGTTCTCTTAGCCTGTAATTAATAACAGTGCGCTAACAGGGCCTCGCATGGTCCCATCCATCACTGTCTCCAGACTCAACCACCCAACCACCCTCAAACCACGGCTCAATAGGACACCTACAAGAAACCCTGTTGGAGGAGAAAGGAATGGAGAAAAGGACCTCGGGCCGTACACATTCTCATTCATCATCACACACACCCACACACAGCCAGCCAGTCGGCGGTCGTTGGAGAAGGGGATGGATGAAGTGTGTGTGTGTGTGTGTGTACGTGGTTGTGGCGCCTTGCTTCACCACAGAGAAACCCGATAGGGGTGCTGATTAGAAAGAACAATATCTAACGCCTGTAGTGGCGGTGGCCTGACCAAACCACTAATGTGAACCAGCACTAACACACTGAGGAAACTCAACCTGACACCTCTTCAACCTCTGAGATGACACCTCCTAACAAACTGAGGAAACTCAACCCGACACCTCTTCAACATTTGAGATGACACCTCCTAACACACTGAGGAAACTCAACCCGACACCACTTCAACATCTGAGATGACACCTCCTAACACTTGCCACAAGGAACTTTCTCTGGCTTTTACAAGAGACTGGTTCAGACGGATTGGCTGAAGGGGATGTGTGGGGCTCCAAGCCTTTTGAGGAAGCTCTTGTTCAGATATTCTATATAATCTAACTGGTATTTGAGACTGTCTGGACTTTCAGTTGACTATCATTAACACCACTCAGGTGGTGTAGAATACGGCCAGTCCATCTACATCTGCCAGTTGTAAAGACCAGTCTCTTTTCAGCCCCCTGCCACTGATCAATCCCATGTCACTGTGGCAACCAAGCTACTATAGTGTCTAAATAGAGGGCTCTGGGTCTGTAAACACAGAGTGGAGCCAGGCTGTCAGTCTAAGTACCATTAATGGTGTGCTAGCCATTGGTTATTGGTTTCTATACTGCTGCCACTACACATTAACTACCATAGACACTTCAATGACCAGGTTAGACCAGGGGTATTAACTACCATGGACACTTCAATGACCAGGGGTATTAACTACCATAGATACTTCAATGACCAGGTTAGACCAGGGGTATTAACTACCATGGACACTTCAATGACCAGGTTAGACCAGGGGTATTAACTACCATAGACACTTCAATGACCAGGTTAGACCAGGGGTATTAACTACCATGGACACTTCAATGACCAGGTTAGACCAGGTGTATTAACTACCATAGACACTTCAATGACCAGGTTAGACCAGGGGTATTAACTACCATGGACACTTCAATGACCAGGTTAGACCAGGTGTATTAACTACCATGGACACTTCAATGACCAGGTTAGACCAGGTGTATTAACTACCATAGACACTTCAATGACCAGGTTAGACCAGGGATATTAACTACCATAGACACTTCAATGACCAGGTTAGACCAGGGGTATTAACTACCATGGACACTTCAATGACCAGGTTAGACCAGGGGTATTAACTACCATAGACACTTCAATGACCAGGTTAGACCAGGGATATTAACTACCATAGACACTTCAATGACCAGGTTAGACCAGGTGTATTAACTACCATGGACACTTCAATGACCAGGTTAGACCAGGGGTATTAACTACCATGGACACTTCAATGACCAGGTTAGTGAGTGTTAGTGAGTGTTTCCTATAGCTGTCTGTCTGTCAGGGATTTACTGCCAGAGGAAACGCCTGAACAAGGGGGTGTATTTGGGAGGTTGATTGGCCCATAGAGGATGCAGTGGGGTATTGGTTAGCTTACTTGACATATAGTCATGATTGCACTTAAATGTAATGTGTTATTATTACATAGTTCTAATAGATATAATGGACATACGGAGATATACTGTTATATACGGATATAACATTTATTGGTCACATCCCCTTTTGAGAGTTGAGAGGTGGCTTGAATAGGATCAAAATACATGTGCTAATGCTGGCAATGTGCCTGATTGTCTGAAGAAATTATGAAATGTGTTCATTATGTTGCTACAAAAGCAATATTTCATTTCCTCATTTGTCCAGACATATTCTCTCATCGCCTCATGTATCGAGCTCTAATCTCAAAGCCAGGCATGGTCAGTGTTGTGTTTCTACCAGTGCTGAAAGCTATTAAGCTTTCCCAAATGAACTCCTTCCGTCTATTTCTTTACGGGCCGTTACGGTGTTCAAACATATAAAACCAACTGTTTAAAGATGTTTACAGACCTTACAGACAATATCAGTAGAACGAAAAGACAGGAAAAGTCAATGGTTTAAGATTGTAAAAACAGTATATTTAACAAATATAAGTAGAGGATGTGTACATGTTTTATGTAATGGTTTGGTCACACACAGTGCAGTTGATTAGTGGTTCGCTGACAGACACACATTTCAACAGCCAAGTATAGAACCTCTAATTGCTTGCCACTTTCTAAAAAGGAAGGGAAATAGACATAAAATGCACAATAAATATGGGAAAAATACATTGTGGTCAGTTCATTCACTCACAGTTAATCTTATTTGCTCCACTCTGGATGCAAAAGTTCCACTAAATCAAAAAGCTAAGCTACAAGTATACAGGAAAACAGACTTTAATGTGGAGTGAAGGGTGGAGACCAGAATGTGGTTTGTTTGAATCGAGTCATATTTCTTTTTCCATGGACAACACATGTACATGGCCTTACTAAAGCCATATTGCTTTAAGTTACTCCAGAAATCAGATTTGTCAGAATACAGCTAGTGTGTGTGGCTTCCAGGTAAACAATGACGTTTTCAATAATACAATAAGGAGATCAAGCTATCAACCATCTCATCTCAGATCATGTTGTACACAGCAATTTGCATACAACATTAAGCCTCTGAGTTCATGTCACTGTGTTTTTCAATTAGCAAGACACAGAGTAAGTAGAGGAAACCCTGGTCTGTGCTTACAATGTCACTTAACAGCAAGACACAAAGTAGAGGAGGCGAGAGGAAATGAGATGAAGGAAAGGAAGGGAGAGGAAGGGAGAGGAAGAGAGAGGAAGAGAGAGGAAGAGAGAGGAAGAGAGAGGAAGGGACAGGAAGGGAGAGGAAGGGAGAGGAAGAGAGAGGAAGAGAGAGGAAGAGAGAGGAAGGGACAGGAAGGAGAGGAAGGAGATGAAGGGACATGAAGGAGAGGAAGAGAGAGGAAGGGACAGGAAGGAGAGGAAGGGAGAGGAAGGAGAGGAAGAGAGTGGAAGGGACAGGAAGGAGAGGAAGGGAGAGGAAGGAGAGGAAGACAGAGGAAGGGACAGGAAGGAGAGGAAGGGACAGGAAGGAGAGGAAGGGAGATGAAGGGAGAGGAATATAGAGGAAGGAGAGGAAGAGAGAGGAAGGGAGACGAAGGGAGAGGAAGAGAGAGGAAGGAGAGGAAGAGAGAGGAAGGGACAGGAAGGAGAGGAAGGGAGAGGAAGGGACAGGAAGGAGAGGAAGGGAGACGAAGGGAGAGGAGGAGAGAGGAAGGGACAGGAAGGAGAGGAAGGGAGACGAATGGAGAGGAAGGAGAGGAAGGGAGATGAAGAGAGAGGAAGAAAGAGGAAGGGAGAGGAAGGGGAGAGGAAGCGACAGGAGAGGAAGGAGAGGAAGGGAGAGGAAGGAGAGGAAGAGAGAGGAAGGGAAAGGAAGGAGAGGAAGGGAGAGGAAGAGAGAGGAAGTAGATGAAGGAGAGGAAGGGAGAGGTAGAGAGAGGAAGAGAGAGGAAGGGACAGGAAGGGACAGGAAGGAGAGGAAGGAGAGAAAGGGAGAGGAAGGAGAGGAAGAGAGGGGAAGGGACAGGAAGGAGAGGAAGGAGAGGAAGGGAGAGGAAGAGAGAGGAAGGGGAGGAAGAGAGAGGAAGGGACAGGAAGACAGACGAAGAGAGAGGAGGGGACAGGAAGGAGAGGAAGGGAGAGGAAGAGAGAGGAAGGAGAGGAAGGGTCAGGAAGAGAGGAAGAGAGAGGAAGAGAGAGGAAGAGAGAGGAAGGGGAGGAAGCGAGAGGAAGGGACAGGAAGGGAGAGGAAGAGAGAGGAAGAGAGAGGAAGGAAAGGAAGGGTCAGGAAGAGAGGAAGAGAGAGGAAGAGAGAGGAAGGGACAGGAAGGAGAGGAAGGGAGAGGAAGAGAGAGGAAGGAGAGGAAGGAGAGGAAGGGACAGGAAGGAGAGGAAGGAGAGGAAGGGAGAGGAAGAGAGAGGAAGGGGAGGAAGAGAGAGGAAGGGACAGGAAGGAGAGGAAGGAGAGGAAAGGAGAGGAAGGAGAGGAAGGGAGAGGAAGAGAGAGGAAGGAGAGGAAGGGATAGGTAGAGAGAGGAATAGAGAGGAATGGACAGGAAGGAGAGGAAGGAGAGGAAGGGAGAGGAAGGAGAGGAAGAGAGAGGAAGGGACAGGAAGGAGAGGAAGGGAGAGGCAGGGACAGGAAGGAGAGGAAGGGAGATGAAGGGAGAGGAAGAGAGAGGAAGGAGAGGAAGGGAGAGGAAGAGAGAGGAAGAGAGTGGAAGGGGGAGGAAGAGAGAGGAAGAGAGAGGAAGGAGAGGAAGGAGAGGAAATGAGAGGAAGAGAGAGGAAGAGAGAGGAAGGGACAGGAAGGAGAGGAAGGAGAGGAAGAGAGAGGAAGGAGAGGAAGGGAGAGGAAGAGAGAGGAAGGGAGAGGAAGAGAGAGGAAGAGAGAGGAAGGGACAGGAAGGAGAGGAAGGGAGAGGAAGGAGAGGAAGAGAGAGGAAGGGACAGGAAGGAGAGGAAGGGAGAGGAAGGAGAGGAAGAGAGAGGAAGGGACAGGAAGGAGAGGAAGGGAGACGAAGGGAGAGGAAGAGAGAGGAAGGAAAGGAAGGAGAGGAAGGGTCAGGAAGGAGAGGAAGAGAGAGGAAGGGACAGGAAGGAGAGGAAGGGAGAGGAAGGAGAGGAAGAGAGAGAAAGGGAGAGGAAAGAGAGGAAGAGAGAGGAAGGAACAGGAAGGAAAGGAAGGGAGATGAAGGGAGAGGAAGAGAGAGGAAGGAGAGGAAGGAGAGGAAGGGAGATGAAGAGAGAGGAAGAAAGAGAAAGAGAGAGGAAGAGAGAGGAAGGGACAGGAAGGAGAGGAAGGAGATGAAGGAGAAGAAGGGAGAGGAAGAAGAGGAAGAGAGAGGAAGGGACAGGAAGGAGAGGAAGGGAGATGAAGGGAGAGGAAGAGAGAGGAAGGAGAGGAAGGGAGATGAAGGGAGAGGAAGAGAGAGGAAGGAGAGGAAGGAGAGGAAGGGAGATGAAGAGAGATGAAGGGAGAGGAAGGGAGAGGAAGGAGAGGAAGGGAGACGAAGGGAGAGGAAGAGAGGAAGGGACAGGAAGGAGATGAAGGGAGATGAAGGGAGAAGAAGGGAGAGGAAGGAGATGAAGAGAGACGAAGGGAGATGAAGGGAGATGAAGGGAGATGACCTTCACAGTCATCCTTCTGTGTTTGATCTCTTTAATGAAGCCGCTGGAACCCTACTGTCACACAGAGTCTAAAATCAACCCAAACATAAACCCACCACAGTCAATCAGTGTGGTAAAAGTAAATGGTCTTCCTTTCAATCATATTTGGAGCCAGACACGACAGGTTAGGGCAGTGCTTCGGTGGTTCTGACACATTTCACAGACATTTCTGTCACGTCCTGACATTAGTTCCTTTTTTATGTCTCTATTTTGGTTTGGTCAGGGCGTGAGTTGGGGTGGGCATTCTATGTGTTTCTTCTATGTTTTCTATTTCTATGTGTTTGGCCTGGTATGGTTCCCAATCAGAGGCAGCTGTCAATCGTTGTCTCTGATTGAGAATCATACTTAGGTAGCCTTTTCCCACCTGTGTTTTGTGGGTAATTATTTTTCCGTGTCAGTGTTTGTTCCACACGGGACTGTGTCGGTTTTCATTTATTTCTCTTGTTCCTTTTGTTTTCTGTGTCCAGTGATATTTCATTAAAATATATCATGAACACAAACCACGCTGCGCTTTGGTCCTCCTCTCCTTCCACCGAAGACAACCGTTACAACTTCCTAGAACTTCAAATAAGATTGGGGAACACTTAAACATGCCACACACTTCCTTGTGCTGTAAACAAAAACAAGCCTGCAATAAAACAAGATACACAAGCGTTTTGGGAAAGGCTTAAACATGCCACACAAACAAGCCCATTGTTCATGTGCTATCAACTCAAGAAGCAGTTTCTTTTCTTCTTCTTCTAATTACTCTGCTTTTTGACCCTGCAGTGACCCGTAGAAGCTGCAAAACGTTCCAATTAAGGGAGTTCCTACGATGGATTCATCAAAGATTTACTAAGATTTACTTCAGAAAGTAAGACGGCTTAAACCCCTGACAATTAGCACTGAACTCTCAGTCAGCTTCTGATGAGAGGGTCAAGTGAAAATTAAATCACATGATCAAATCAACTTTCACAGACAGGTAGAAGGAGAAAACAATCCCCTCTGTTTCCCTGAATATGTTCTTCTGGCCACACATTGTGTCTGATTCACAAAAGAAGAATGAAGCATTGCAGTAAGAAAACAATGATTCATTAAGCATATTCTGAATACCTTAGGTTTTAGCAAGAGAGAGAGAGAGAGAGAGAGAGAGAGAGAGAGAGAGAGACAGAGAGAGAGTGAGAGTGAGAGAGAGAGAGAGAGAGACAGAGAGAGAGAGAGAGAGAGAGTGAGAGTGAGAGAGAGAGAGAGGGATAGAGAGAGAGAGAGAGAGAGAGAGAGAGAGAGAGAGAGAGAGAGAGCGAGGGAGAGAGAGAGAGAGACAGAGAGAGAGAGAGAGAGAGAGAGAGAGACAGAGAGAGAGAGAGAGAGAGAGGGATAGAGAGAGAGAGAGAGAGAGAGAGAGAGAGAGAGAGAGAGAGACAGAGAGAGAGAGAGAGAGAGAGAGAGACAGAGAGAGAGAGAGACAGAGAGAGAGAGAGAGAGAGAGAGAGAGAGAGACAGAGAGAGAGAGAGGGAGAGAGGGAGGAAGGGCGCAGACATCTAGTCTCCATCTTTGATCTCCCCAAATTAACTACAGAGGGACGGAGATACGTTTTAGAAATGAAAAGAAGATACTTGGGCTAATATATTTCACTACCAGTATGAGGTCCCCCTTGGCAACAACAAGGCAAAACAATAAGTCAGAATGCCACTGTCTCCCTACTGGAGGCCAGAGGACAGAAATAACATAGTCAAATAAATCAAACAAATATAGCCTACTAACTTCAGCTAAAGTGGAGAAATAACTAATAACAAAAAATTATCTAAATATGAGGTTCCTGTTTTGATCATACACCGTATAATATATAACCTGTGTTTTGACCATAGACCGTATAATATATAACCTGTGTTTTGACCATAGACTGTATAATATATAACCTGTGTTTTGACCATAGACTGTATAATATATAACCTGTGTTTTGACCATAGACTGTATAATATATAACCTGTGTTTTGACCATAGACTGTATAATATATAACCTGTGTTTTGACCATAGACTGTATAATATATAACCTGTCTTTTGACCATAGACCGTATAATATATAACCTGTGTTTTGACCATAGACCGTATAATATATAACCTGTGTTTTGACCATAGACTGTATAATATATAACCTGTGTTTTGACCATAGACCGTATAATATATAACCTGTGTTTTGACCATAGACCGTATAATATATAACCTGTGTTTTGACCATACACTGCATAATATATAACCTGTGTTTTGACCATAGACCGTATAATATATAACCTGTGTTTTGACCATAGACTGTATAATATATAACCTGTGTTTTGACCATAGACCGTATAATATATAACCTGTGTTTTGACCATAGACCGTATAATATATAACCTGTGTTTTGACCATACACTGCATAATATATAACCTGTGTTTTGACCATAGACCGTATAATATATAACCTGTGTTTTGACCATACACTGCATAATATATAACCTGTGTTTTGACCATAGACCGTATAATATATAACCTGTGTTTTGACCATAGACTGTATAATATATAACCTGTGTTTTGACCATAGACCGTATAATATATAACCTGTGTTTTGACCATACACTGCATAATATATAACCTGTGTTTTGACCATAGACCGTATAATATATAACCTGTGTTTTGACCATACACTGCATAATATATAACCTGTGTTTTGACCATAGACTGTATAATATATAACCTGTGTTTTGATCATAGACTGTATAATATTTACCTGTGTTTTGACCATAGACTGTATAATATATAACCTGTGTTTTGACCATAGACCGTATAATATATAACCTGTGTTTTGACCATACACTGTATAATATATAACCTGTGTTTTGACCTGAGTTTCAACACATTGGCCATGCTCCAGACTCTATCAGAGAACTGACGTGTTCTCAGTGTATATTTCTTCCCTGATCTGATCTAATCAGGGAGAGATGTGACCTGGGTAAGCTGCATGGAGGTTATACACTAGCATTCAGGCAGGGTCATTTCACGGCATTTCAACATATATCACATCCTACAGCTGTCCCTCTGAGGGAGATTTGCTAATGTCTTTCAGAAAGTTCATGGGAAAATATGGTTAGGTCAGTTGGAGAGACACTGGCCCATTTTAGCTTATCCAAAGACACACAGATCATCTTACTAAATTAGGTTTTGTCTATATGTTTAGAATATGTCAATTAACATTAATTCAGTTAAATAAAAAACATACAATATATAAATAACCAGAAGGAACTATTTTTCTCTCGGGTTGAAATTCCTCTCCCCAAATGTTGTAACACTTTTAGATTACATCAACATCCGTTCAAACGTTGTAAAATACTTTGTTGTACCAATCCATCATTATAAATCTCAGAGAAGAGTCTCAACTGAGGACATTTTTACTCCGTAAACCCAAACACTGTGGCCACCAAAATAAATAATGTGACTTCCTCAATGGTCAGCAACCAGATTTTCTGTCAGCCAGTCAGTCAGTCACTCAGTCAGTCAGTCAGCCAGTCAGTCAGTCAGCCAGTCAGTCAGTCAGCCAGTCAGTCAGTCAGCCAGTCAGTCACTCAGTCAGCCAGTCGGTCAGTCAGTCACTCAGTCACTCAGTCAGTCAGTCACTCAGTCACTCAGTCACTCAGTCAGCCAGTCAGTCAGTCAGTCACTCAGTCACTCAGTCAGTCAGTCACTCAGTCACTCAGTCAGTCAGTCAGTCACTCAGTCAGCCAGTCAGTCACTCAGTCACTGTCAGTCAGTCAGTCAAACAGTCAGTCAGTCACTCAGTCAGTCAGCCAGTCAGTCACTCAGTCAGTCAGTCAGTCAGTCAGTCAGTCACTCACTCAGTCAGTCACTCAGTCACTCAGTCACTCACTCACTCACTCAGTCAGTCAGTCAGTCACTCAGTCAGCCAGTCAGTGTCAGCCAGTCACTCAGTCAGTCAGTCAGTCAGTCAGCCAGTCAGTCAGTCAGCCAGTCAGTCAATGCTGATCTTCTTACCCAAACCCCACCGTCTTTCACCAGCACCGCTGAGAAAAGAGAGGAGCCCCATGAGAACAGGCAACATGGCGGACAGACGCAAATATCCCTTTGATTTACCGGTTCAACATGTTTGAGCATTAATTCCATTAGTCGAGGATACAGCATGATTGTCTAATCTCTTGTGTGCCCAGCGGTGGATCTTGTGTGACTCTGCCTGATGGATGTTAAGGCACAAAATCATTTATAGTCAAACTGCCTCCACACATCATGTTCTGTGTGACTCGGACAGCAGTTTAGGGCCAGGCGACACGGCAGTACGTGAGAGGAGGAAGTACCAGTGAGCTCTATCTATTAAGCCAAACATCCTTTCATCTCTAAATGGATCAAAGCTGTGTCTGGAGTGCGATGGACATGCCATTATGCTCTATATATATTTGTCTGTGTGTCAACATAAAAAGAAGGGGGGAAGAGGACAGGCATGGGGATGAATGACGCTGTAAACTTACACACAATAAATTAACACAATAAACATCTCAGTGAGAGCCTGGTAAAACCCTGGTTGAGTCCTCAATCAAAGTTGAGAGATCTGGGCTGGCATCACTCTGGCGCCAGGGAGGCCCCTGGATGGAAACTCCATTCCCGGAGACTGAGGGGACGCCAGTGGCTCCAGGCGGGCACAGTGTGGGCCAGGGCCTCACAAGCAGGGGTGAGGGCTCACACGCTGGGGCTGGCACAGTAAACAATGACACTACTAGGCAACCACATTCTCACGCCTTCCGCCCAGCCAGGCAGGCAGGCAGGCAGAGTAGGGGCATGGGAATAATAACTGGACTGGGCAACCTGGACTCAGGGGTAGACATAACATAGTAAATGTAAATATAGGACACTCCACTTATTTGTGACTGTCCATCATCCATTTTGTATGATCTGTTACTTTTACAATTCATATGATATGTTATGAATTCCAATGTGTTGTGGCTAACATTAATTAGGGCTCATGGTTCCACCTGTCACCAGAGGATGGCAGAGACCGTCCTAGAGACATTAACGCCACTCAGGTGTGTCCAATTTACTCATTATGAATTCCCTGTGTTTTCTGTTGTCCTTTGCAGAAGCTTGAAATGTTTACCGTGTGCGGTCGTTTCCTGAGTTAGTTTTCCAGTGTACTGTGAAATATTATGTTTATCCTTAAATACTGATTACTCATCTGGACTCTTTGCACCTGGGTCTAACCTTACCACGTCACATTAGGAGGCTAGGTGGCTAACTTTAGCTAGGTGGCCTAACATTAGCTAGGTGGCTAATATTAGCTAGGCTAGGAGTTAGGGTTAGGGTTAAGGTTAGGAGTTAGGTTAAGGGTTAAGGTTAGGGTTAGGGGAAGGGTTAGCTAACATGCTAAGTAGTTGCGAAGTAGCTAAAAAGTAGTAAGTTGTTAATTAGCTAAAGTTAGCTAATCTCAACCGAGATCAGATTTGAACACGCAACCTCTGGGTTGCTAGATGCTCGCGTAATACGCCTACCTATTCACCCTGACCAACCACCCTACTTTTGTTTTAGCCTTTAGCCTTCTTAAGTAACCTTCTGTCTTATGTAACAATATCAAACGTAACATATCAATTTTGGGTGTTTACTATGTTACGTCTAGTTTATGAGACCAGGCTGGACTGGGAGTACTCCTTCATGTTCAGTATTTTTTAGAGCCAACCTCAATGCTCTAGAAGTGTTTAACCTGGAAACAAACCACCGCTGAATAAAAAAAACTGTTTATTTTGACAGCTAGTCTAGTAAATAAAGGATGTTGCTCAAAAGATTAGATAGGGGCAAAGACCTTGGAGGGTTGTGAACTTGTGACCTAACATTGTGTCATGAGCGTTATGTAATGCCCAAAGGACATTTTCAAGCAGACAGAACTGAAAGTCATATTCAATAGTCCAGAAGCTTTTCATGATTCATGTGTGAGTCCTGCAAACATGAAACTCGTCAGGGTTGAGGGACGAGAACCTCCGTATTCCTTCCGAAGGGATTACTGAGCCATAAAGGTTGGTAGAGAGATCACTACTAATTGGAGCCTCCTTTACCCCTGTTGGGTTGGGAGTCAACTATTTGTCTTTTAACTGTCTGATGAATATACACATTTATTTGGGAGATTCATGATTCAACTGACTTCAGCCGGCTGAAATGGGAGCTGTAGTGTAATATTCGGTGAAAACAAACCCTTCTGTTTGAAGACATCTGAAAGAGTAACTGCTGTGACAAGATTCTACAGTATGTTGTGTCTTCTCTGGGAAATAAAACAACCATTTCTCAAGAAGTAACGGGACAACAAATAACACTCTGTTGCTACGTCTGTTGGGTATCAAGATAGCATCTAAAAATGATTTAAAAACTTATCTTCGTAATGACGTAACATTTTAGTACTGCAAAATACACACTCCATCCACCCTCCATCATGAATGTCATACCAATTTGATAAATAAACACCAAAGCCATGTTAAAATAACATAACATGTACATTTGTCAAAAGGCAAGAGAGAAAGGTCAGGCTAGAGAAGGAAGCTGACCTTTAGCCTGACTGGTGTGAGAACAGAGAGATAAGACTTTAACCCTCTTCTTGCCATGGCCATGGTCTGTGTGAATGGCCACAGTAAGATCACATCCCTGCATTGTCCTCTACCACACAATACACACACACACACACACACACACACACACACACACACACACACACACACACACGCCAGGACGCAGTTGTAAATGCGAACTTGTTCTCAACTGGCGTACCTTGTTAAATAAAGGTGAAATAAATCAAAATAAAACACAGTCGGTAGAAGGACTTTGGTGAAAGGGCAGTCTACTGTCAGGGCCGTATACACAAAGTGTCTCAGGGTAGGAGTGGGGATCTAGGATCTGTCCATATAATATTATTAATTATGATCTAAAAGGCAAAACTGATCCTAGATCAGCACTCTGAGACGGTTTGTGGACAAGGGCCCAGGTTTCCACGTTTCAATCACTTCTATTTCTCTTGATGAGTGGCAACGTTGATGTTCTCCTCTTCTCTCTCCCTATATCCCATTATAAAACCAAAATGGAAACATTCTGACATGTATATTAATTGACCGTGGGAAAACCACTGAGAACAGAGCTGAACAGAACAGAACAGGGCAGGACCCTCAGAATGGCATAATGTCTCAAAGTGGACCTTGATTTCCAGGGAATTAAACAGTCTCAGAGACAGAAAGGGTGTTTATACAAGATGGCGGGCTAAGGCTGACCTTTCCTGCTGCCTAGTTCCTGTTCCTGCCCATATTGGCAGTCCTGTGCCTGGGCTGTGGCCTAGGATCTTAATTTGATTCAGTTTGCTACAGCAGGAAAATGATCCTGCCTCAACAGGAAATGTGAATTATTATGTGAATTACAATTAATGGACATTCTTTGTAGGGGCTGATACATTTTTCATTAGGGTGAATCAAGTCTGACATTTTAAAGTGGAAATCACAAACTTTAGAATATTTTTCAAACCTCAAAATACACTATAGGTTTGCATTTCCTTCTGTACAGGAAAATTCTCAAAAAGTGTGATCAAATTAAGATCCTCCGCCAGTAGGTCCTAGGCCTCCTTCAGCCACTTATCCTCCCCACGTCAGTCCCCATCATTGTGTTTCCATACACAACAGCACAATGGATCATTCATTTTGGCAGGGCTCTGACACGGCGATGGGACAGCTGATATGTATCTGAGTGGCACCACAGAGGAAACATACATTTGATTGTTTGTCTTTGATTGTCACAAGAACACAAACATTCTCTCAGATTACTCAGTCTCATTGGATACGTTACTGTGCCATAGGGGGGGAAACAAATTAATTTAGTTTCCAAACAACTGACATTTAAGGGTGTGTTTGTGTATGTGTCTGTCTGTGTCTGTGCATATGTCTGTGTGGAAAAAAGTAGTCAGTCTCTCAAACTCAGTCAGTCACGCATCATGCCAGTAAGGCGGTCAATGCTGAAACTTGTCTCATCAGATAAATAAATGGTAAGGTTCGCCATCTAGTGGTTCGTTTCATGACTGACTATTTACCTTGGTAACCCGGCACACACTGATGATGTCATAGAAGAGTTGACACAATGTTTTTAGCAATGTGTACATAAGGCTCTCATGACACACTGTTAAAGCAACTGTCAACTAATCGAGGAGTTGTCCACTGCATTCAACAGTTGGTCCTGGGTTCCCAGATAAAACAAATAGAATTCAGTGATAAAGTGATCAACAAGAAACAGAAAATCAACAAACACAAACAACAACAACAACATGCATATTACATAACCACATTCTCGGTCTAGCCTGGAGTTTGCTCTGATTCATGCATATACGTTTGGATTCCAGGCTAGGGTTTCATTATTAGTGCGAGTCAGTGGAGGCTGGTGGGAGGAGCTATAGGAGGACGGACTCATTGTAATGGATAGAATGGAATAAATGGAATGGAGTCAAACATGTGGTTTCCAAACTTTTGATGTGTTTGATACCGTTCCATGTATTCCATTCCAGCCAATGAGCACGTCCTCCCGTAGCTCCTCCCGCCCTCATCCACTGGTGCCAGTGGCCTTGGCCTGTGATGCGCCTGCTGACATTTTGAGGAGTGTGACCCTTTCCCCCCGCCACTGGTCTCCTGGAACCACACATGTATATCTCTCTCTGAAGTACACTGTCTACCCTGTCTGCTCCCTTCCCCCTGTCCCATAGCACCACCCACTGCAGGACCAGGCAGCACATGACTGTCTCTCAACATTACTGGAAGGGCTGGGACAGGCAGGTTCAGAGAAGTCTTGCATCACCACAACCTCATGCGTTTGTTGTGGTACTCTAGGGATGCTGGAGTGGTCAGTTACATGGCTGTTGATGTACTCAAACTGTGAATGTATATTTTATGAGTGTTTTCTGGGGTGAACAGATGAAAGGATGGATGATCTATTCATGATTCAAAATCTAATGTTGTGTACTAGAAAGCACCATTCAGTGATGATATCATTACACACAAGATAATAAGGAAGGTCTGTTATCCGGCACAGCATCCACAGGTGAGCTATCTGGGCTACAGGTGAGCTATCTGGGCTACAGGTGAGCTATCTGGGCTACAGGTGAGCTATCTGGGCTACAGGTGAGCTATCTGGGCCACAGGTGAGCTATCTGGGCTACAGGTGAACTATCTGGGCTACAGGTGAACTATCTGGGCCACAGGTGAGCTATCTGGGCTACAGGTGAGCTATCTGGGCTACAGGTGAGCTATCTGGGCTACAGGTGAACTATCTGGGCTACAGGTGAGCTATCTGGGCTACAGGTGAGCTATCTGGGCTACAGGTGAACTAAACTACAGTACCTGTGAACTAGTGCAGGTAAAGATGACAGTCAGTATACTGTGTGTCTGTCCTAAACTACAGTAACTGTGAACCAGTACAGGTAGAGATGACCGTCAGTATACTGTGTGTCTGTCCTAAACTACAGTACCTGTGAACCAGTGCAGGTAGAGATGACAGTCAGTATACTGTGTGTCTGTACTAAACTACTGTACCTGTGAACCAGTGCAGGTAGAGATGACAGTCAGTATACTGTGTGTCTGTCCTAAACTACAGTAACTGTGAACCAGTACAGGTAGAGATGACCGTCAGTATACTGTGTGTCTGTCCTAAACTACAGTACCTGTGAACCAGTGCAGGTAGAGATGACCGTCAGTATACTGTGTGTCTGTCCTAAACTACAGTAACTGTGAACCAGTACAGGTAGAGATGACCGTCAGTATACTGTGTGTCTGTCCTAAACTACAGTACCTGTGAACCAGTGCAGGTAGAGATGACCGTCAGTATACTGTGTGTCTGTACTAAACTACTGTACCTGTGAACCAGTGCAGGTAGAGATGACCGTCAGTATACTGTGTGTCTGTCCTAAACTACAGTAACTGTGAACCAGTACAGGTAGAGATGACCGTCAGTATACTGTGTGTCTGTCCTAAACTACAGTACCTGTGAACCAGTGCAGGTAGAGATGACCGTCAGTATACTGTGTGTCTGTCCTAAACTACAGTACCTGTGAACCAGTGCAGGTAGAGATGACAGTCAGTATACTGTGTGTCTGTCCTAAACTACAGACGATCGGCCCCATCTTCTTCTCTAAGCCATATCCAGCATGTTGACATGATTACACCCACGTGGCTAATGTCCCCCTACACCTCCAACGTGTCACAACCTGACACAACCCCCCTCCACGGTGGAAATGTTTGGGATGCCACCCCTGCAACCAAGCCCATGTGCATGAGTACACCCCCCTGTGTACAACACCTGTTATTTTGTTGTTGCTGGTTTTCAGAGCGGCTCAATGAGGACCATGGATGTTCTTTGTTGTGGTGTGTGATGTGGACAGTGTTGCACAAGCTGCTGTGATCGCCCGGACTGGGTCGACCGTGTCCTGCTGGGGTGTCGACGAGGGCACATAACTTAATGTTTACAACCCCCAAACTTTCCAGAGTTGTGCAACACACACACAGTCTGTCTTTTAGGCTATGCAGGGGTACAGGGTAAAGGAAGAGGGGGAGAGGAACCTGGCAGAGGATAGGACATGACATTCTATTTCTATAGTGTGTACTACCAGCTCAGTCACTCTTCTCTGTAGACGTATAGTAGAGCAATATGGCACATTCTACCTGCTCTATTACAAACTATGTGGATTCTACAACTTGTGTTCATTCATTCATTTCTACGTTGTTTACTCTGTCAAATCTGCATTTCTTTCTGTCAGCCATGGATTAGATTTACAGTCTGCTAGAGCATCTTTAAGGAAACCAGCATGTTTACAATTTCTCTGCATAACGCCAGAATGTGGACATGTTTATGTTATCACTAATCTCCATTAACCCAGAAACTAAAATCTTGCATAATTTGGTCAGATGCTTATTTTATGTTTACGTAGTCTGTCCACGAGAGATGAATTTATAACATACCTAATGTCTGGCTATGAGAAGGCATATGCATTACGTCTGACCTATTTCTGCAGAGGCCGAAAGGGGTCAATCAAAGATGTAAACAGATGTGAACGACCCTAATCGTGTCTTGTGGTGTGGTGGGTGACGAGACCTGTTGTTATTGGAGGTTGTTTGGCCAGTTGTCTATTGGTTTAGCCCCTCCCACAGAAAGAGAGAGAGGGGAGGGCGGGACGGGGGGGTGTTGCTAAGTATGGCATGTGCCGGGGCCAGAAGGGGTTAATTATCTCAGAATTGAGCCTTGCAAACAAGCAAAGGGTGGGACCCGTGCCTCAGACCGCATGGAGGCTCGGGTGTCACGGCCAGCCCAGCGGTATAAATCGTCAGCTGTGGCCGGAGAGTGGCTAGATCAAAATAAACCAAGTGGAGAAAGCAGTCACTATAGCAGACTGCAATAGAAGAAGAGACAGACAGAGAAAGAGCCACACCACCTAAGACAAAGCGCCTAGGCCACCTACTCTGAACTTTAAGGACTTATACCTTGTGAGAACAGAGAAACACATCTATCCAGACATGGATATCCAGACCGGCCAGGTGACGCACCAGCCCAGCCCCAGGGAGAGCCTGGAGAGCCAGCTGAGCTGCCCCATCTGCCTGGAGATGTTCCAGAAGCCCGTAGTCATCCTGCCCTGCCAACACAACCTGTGCCGCGGCTGCGCCAGCGACCTCTACGACTCCCGCAACCCTTACCACTACTCCGGGGGCATCTTCCGCTGCCCCACCTGCCGCTTCGAGGTCGTCCTGGACCGCCACGGCGTCTACGGCCTGCAGAGGAACCTGCTAGTGGAGAACATCATTGATATCTACAAGCAGCAGCCGGAGAGCGGCGGCGGAGAAGTAGGAAGTAACGCTGCAGACCCTCCGCTGAAGGACAAAGACACCAAGGAGCCCATGTGTACGGAGCACGAGGACGAGCGCATCAATATTTACTGTGTGACCTGCCAGACGCCCACCTGCTCCATGTGCAAAGTGTTCGGCCAGCACAAGGACTGTGAGGTGTCACCCCTGCAGAGCATCTACGATACCCAGAAGGCCGAGCTGCGGAACGCCATAGATCTCCTTGCGGCGGGTAACAGCTGTGTCCAGGCCGTGATGGCTCAGATGGAGGACACATGCAAGAGCATCGAGGAGAACAGCCAGCTTCAGAAGAGACGTCTGGGGGAGAGCTTTGACTTGCTCTATGCCATCCTGGAGGAACGTAAGGGCCAGCTCCTGGAAAAGATCACCCAGGAGGAGGAGAGGAAGCTGGGGTTGCTGAGGTCCCTGGTGGAGAGGTACACGGAGCAGCTCCAGGCTAGTATCAACCTAAAGGAGAAGGCGGCCCAGACCATGGAGAAGGGCAATGCAGCCGAGTTCCTGATTAGTGGGAAGGAGCTAATCGCACAGGCCAAAGAGGCAGCTAAAGGCTCCAACTTAGAGAGGCCCGAGCCTGGCTTCGAGAACATGGAGCACCTTACACTGTGCACAGAAGACGTGGAGGTCATCTTGTACCAAATGGGCTTTGGACTGGGGGATGATGATGATGATGATGTGGTGACAGAGGAAGAAGAAGGGGAGGAGGAAGAAGAAGAGGAGGAAGAAGAGGAGGAATAGTAAAACTCTAACTCAAGACTGTATTAGAAGTACTGTATTATTGCAGTTGAGGAGAGGTTTGGACTAAGAGATAAGGATTGGTTTGATGAACAAGCTGCTTTTTAGAAAGAGTAACTAGTTATTTATCAACTAGTTATAACTAGGATATTCACTGTGGTGAATACACAATTTAGAGCCAAGGTGGAAAGTGCAATTCTGAAAAGTAGTTTTTTTTCACTAACAAAATGCAACATTTTGTTTAGACTTGTTCTTTTTTTGATACTTTTGTATTTCTACGTTTATACGGTACTGTTTTTTGATATCTACTGAAATAGATATCTCATGGAAATAACAAAGTTTACACTTGAACTCTTTTCACATAATGTACATTGCTCAAGTCTAGACTAGATTGAAAAAAAAAAACGAAAAATATAGCAAAGCATTATTCATGTTGTGTATAATATATCGTTGTCTGTCAAACTATTGAAAACTTGAATTGCTGCAAAATGCACTTAATTCACTTGGTGTTGTTTTTTAACACAGCTGTAATTTTTGTAATGTAATTGACAGTTTAAAGAAATAAAGTGTTGTGGAAATACTTCGCTTGTCCTGTCAATATCCCACACACCTCACCACCAGGGCTTTATTTAGACCTACACATCTACATGGCTCATGAATTTAGACTGTCGCCTTACTTAGTGTTCTTGCTTGTGAAAAATAGGGTCTATTTTTACAGGGCTAGAATGGGAGAGGTGGTGAAGGGCCTTCAAGGTCTGGAATAGATCAGTGTAGCAGGGTGGGTAGAGGATTGGTGGGGGTCTCATGTTTCCCTCCCTGACCTAGCCTCTTTTCCACTTGTCTTGATCATTCCAGTTGCTGTCTGACTCTGTCTGGTATGCCTATAGGTCAGAGGTCAAACCTGATACCATTATCGGACATGAATGGAAAATAAAAGGGGTAGCAGCAGCACTTCACACAAACGGTCTGCGAGACCACTTTGACCAGGGGTTATTTCTGATGGACAACGTACATGTTAAGCTGGTCACATGAATCCTTTGGTACATGCTCTGCATGCTAGTGCGATGACAATGCATTGAGTCAATAGGAGATGTTTGTGGTTTCGAAGCAGTGTACTGTAATCCGTTATCACTGTGGATCCTCTTCTGCAGATCGTCTGTAAAACGATGACTTCAAATGATAGACGATGTTTAATCCATTCGCCATTCAATACCAACGACACATTTCTCTACAGTACAATTCCCAGCGTGTGAATAGACTTGTGGGTCGTTCCATTTGATTTCAATCCCTTTTTGACCACATCCCTTTAGTTTTGGATGTAACTTCCCAGACATATTTACCCCTGTTAGAAGTGTCAGAAAGGGGCTTTTTGAACCAGAATGGAGAACATTTAGGAGATAGAGGTGCTTGAAGTTGAGGCATTTTGCAGATGCCTCCCTACCATGAGACATCCATGTCTATATTCTAGAGTATACTGTGTCTCAACCGATGACTGGAACAACACAAACACATCAGATGACGTAAAATAGGATCTAAGCTACAACATATGCGAAAATGAAATGTTTTTAGATATTTGATGTTAAAGGAAAAATCATTTTAATATATATATTTTTTTTAAAGAAAATTATTACATTTTTTGACAACCCTGTTTGTAAGCTTTTAAATGATATTAAACTCAACGATTTATATTTTCCAGTGATGAAGACATGGCAGGGTGGAGTATGAGACATGGGTCAACTTTGAGCACCTCTTATCTCCTAAATTCTTTGGCATTCAGGTCTGAAAGTTGCAAATATGTGGAGAAACATTTAGTTAAAATCAAAAAGGGTGCAGTCAAAAAGTCAAAAAGTGATTGAAATCAAATGGAACGACCCTTTTATGTAAGTATCTTACATCAACATCAACAGCAGTGAAACTGTGTGGAACCAAAGCCTGCATCACCATCTCTAGTGGAACTAGAATTCATTTCTCTGACGTTGGTAGGGCTGTATCTTTATGGGAACGACCTGACTGCCCTCTGCTCTGGAGCCATCCATCTGACTGCTCTCAGCCTCTCAGCACATGGTGCTGGTGAAGAACTGATAAAGACAGTCAACAGGCTGTCAGGCTGCACTCACTGAGAGAGCACAGAAACCTCACCACCACTCACTGAGAGAGCACAGAAACCTCACCACCACTCACTGAGAGAGCACAGAAACCTCACCACCACTCACTAAGAGAGCACAGAAACCTCACCACCACTCACTGTAGTTACTGTACAGTACCAGCAAATGTAGGCAGAGCACAGAAACCTCACCACCACTCACTGAGAGAACACAGAAACCTCACCACCACTCACTGTAGTTACTGTACAGTACCTGTCAATGTAGGCAGAGCCCAGAAACCTCACCACCACTCACTGAGAGAACACAGAAACCTCACCACCACTCACTGAGAGAACACAGAAACCTCACCACCACTCACTGAGAGAACACAGAAACCTCACCACCACTCACTGTAGTTACTGTACAGTACCTGTCAATGTAGGCAGAGCCCAGAAACCTCACCACCACTCACTGAGAGAACACAGAAACCTCACCACCACTCACTGAGAGAACACAGAAACCTCACCACCACTCACTGTAGTTACTGTACAGTACCAGCCAATGTAGGCAGAGCACAGAAACCTCACCACCACTCACTGTAGTTACTGTACAGTACCAGCCAATGTAGGCAGAGCCCAGAAACCCCACCACCACCACCACAAACACTCTACTCTACCGTGCAGCTACCGAGCCAGGAGGCACACAGTGTTATGTAGGCAACCAAATATTTGGTGTGTGGCCGCTGGCTAGCAGTTTATGTTAAATGTCTGTCACCAGAGACTATGTACGGTTAGTTATGTCCTAGAATGAGACACAGGAAAGGTAAGCTACTGTAAAACAACCCATACTGTCCTACCATATTAGACTGCAGGCTACTGTGAAACAACCCATACTGTCCTACCATATTAGATGGCAGGCTACTGTGAAACAACCCATACTGTTCTACCGTATTAGATGGCAGGCTACTGTAAAACAACCCATACTGTACTGCCTATATTAGACGGTAGGCTACTGTAAAACAACCCATACTGTTCTACCATATTAGATGGCAGGCTAATGTAAAATAACCCATACTGTTCTACCGTATTAGATGGCAGGCTACTGTAAAACAACCCATACTGTACTGCCTATATTAGACGGTAGGCTACTGTTAAACAACCCATAATGTCCTACTGTATTAGACGGTAGGCTACTGTAAAAAAAAAAACTGTACTACCGTAAAGACTATAGGCTACTGTAAACCAACCCATACAGTCCTACTGTATTAGATGTTAGGCTTCTGTAAAGCAACCCATACTGTACTGCCATATTTGATGGTAGGCAACAAAAAAAAGACATACTGTCCTATCGTATTATACAGTAGACTACTGTAAAACAACCCATACTGTCCTACTGTATTAGACAGTAGGCTACTGTAAAACAACCCATACTGTCCTACTGTATTAGACAGTAGACTACTGTAAAACAACCCATACTGTCCTACTGTATTAGACAGTAGGCTACTGTAAAGCAACCCAAACTGTAATACAGTATCATATGTAGGCTACTGTAAACAAACCCATGCTTTACTCTCATATTAGACGGTAGGCTACCGTAAAACAACCCATACTGTACTAGACGGTAGGTTACTGTAAAACAACCCATACTGTACTAACATATTAGACAGTAGTCTACTGTAAAACAAGCTAGACATGACGAAGGCGACGGCTGCGTTTCCTGACTCTGCATAAAATACTTCACACATCTGTCTTCAAGCTTCTACTCTTTCGACTACTCAGCACAAGGAAGAGTGTGAATGTGAACTGACTGTATTGAATTTAGATGAGCTGGAACTGTACACCATAACTGGTCAAAGTAGCATTGACATGATCTGAGATGATAAGTATATTTGAGATGATAGGTGGTGTATTCTTGGCTCTCTGCCACGTCCAGGTGGTCAGTTATAGACCTATGGAAACCTGCCAACGTGTGCAATGCCTATAGCCATTGACTATATATGAAGCCTATAGGTCTCATGTGTCTGGTATATGAGAGTGCATGGCCTAGGGCCTCATATTACAGACGGTGTATGTGGATGTACAGTGAGGGGCACGAGAGGCACCAGACAATGTGGCCCTGTCAATCTCAATCTAATGCAGTGTAGAACGTGTTTTACATAGGAGAGGAAAAGTCGTTTTGCTGTCATATCATCGATTACACTACAATTCTGACCTCTATATAAGTTAGACCTCTGATTGGCCGGTTGGGCAGATGCCCAGCCCGTTGTACAAATGCAAATCTGTTACAGCTCAACTTAGGTTGGCAAACTGGGCATCAATGACTAATCAATTCACTAAAGCTCAAGTAAAACTGGTCCTTGACTCTTACATGTGTACAGTCACTACAGTACCACTGGCCAATCAGCTAACCTTTGCCTTTCATTTCTAATCTTAGACCTTTCTAAAGGTCTGCTCTCTACTGTAACCTTAAAGAGTATTGACCTCCTCCACATTTGGGCTTGATTGGGCTGCAAGGTCGATCAACTTTGTGCTGCAGTGGCCAGCTCTTTCTAAGTGTAGCAGCCAGCAATGCAGCAATGTTTTACTAGGTAAGAGTAGTGCCAAAGTATGAGTGCTGATCTAGGATCAGTTTGGCTTTTTAGATTATAATGAGTAACATGATATGGACAGAGAGGTCCTGGTCATAGATCAGCACTTCTAAGTGTAGCAGCCTTGGCAATGCAGAGTTTTACTAAATAAGAGTAGGACCAAAGTAAGAGTGCTGATATTCGATCAGTTTGGGCTTTTAGATTATAATGAGTAATATGACATGGACAGAGGGGTCCTGATCATAGATCAGCACTTCTAAGTGTAGCAGCCTTGGCAATGCAGAGTTTTACTAAATAAGAGTAGGACCAAAGTAAGAGTGCTGATATACGATCAGTTTGGGCTTTTAGATTATAATGAGTAATATGACATGGACAGAGGGGTCCTGGTCATAGATCAGCACTTCTAAGTGTAGCAGCCATAGCAATGCAGAGTTTTACTAAATAAGAGTTGGACATCCCCTGGAAGGCTACCAGTGCCCTGCCGGCTGCTAATTTTAGAGCCTTGAATCAGACTGCCCCTGTTAAGCCAGGAAGTGGGCCAATGCTTTAGTTAGACGGATGGTTGCAGGGAGTCGGGGACTAAAAGAGGACCACATAATGTGTAAGGACCTTTCAGACCTTCAAGGCTTGTGTTTGGCCCTTGAAACGACAACTACAGCATACTGTCTCAATGACCAAACCTAGCCAGCATGCATGGTTGAGTCCTTTACTGATAAAATATCATACAGTACATTTATATGAATTACTGTTGAAGGAATTTTTTTGCTGTTGATTTATTTGATTTGTTTCAACACCAGGAGGACAGTGATTTCCCCACTGGTTAATAAAATGATCTGGCACACCCTGCCCTTGCAGATCAGAAGTTTCCAGATCGTAGCCGAGCCACCACTGCCGATCCATACAGTAGCTCTACCTTGTTTTCACCATAGTACTTTGACCTACAGATCTAGGATCTTCATTTGAGCCAGTTTGCTACAGCAGGAAAATAATCCTGCAGCAACAGGAAATGTGAATGATTATGTGGATTATAATTAATGGCAATTTTTTGTAGGTGTTCATACATTTTTCATTAGGGAAAAACAAGTCTGACATTTCTGTCTGAAAAGTGGAAAATACAAACATCATAAGCGTTTTTTAAACTTCAAATGAACTACAAGTTGTATATTTCCTGCATTACAGGAAAGTCCTCTTGCAACAGGGTGATCAGATTAAGATCTTACATCTGTATCCTGTCCTCCACAATAAGTTGCCATCAAATACAGGGGAAAGGAATCAAGTTTCCAGAAACGAAGTCTTCCTGACTGGGCTAATGCGCCCTCTTCCCTCTGTGTGGACAGCCAGTGCTATCTTTATGCTGCTAAGGGCACCTTTCTCCAGCACACTGTCAACAATAGAGGCCTTCATGTTGTTGATGCTCTATTTGATGGTTGTAACTTATCACTGTTCAGAATAGCTTTTCACACCAAGAGTGCAGTGAGAGTGCAGTCACCAATGTGCAGTGAGAGGTAAAAATAGGAAGCTCAAACCTAGACATTTAGTGAGTATTATAGCAACACAAGGTGTCAGTGGTCTGTGTTGAAACAGGTAGAATAATGCATTTAATGAAGTGATAAAGCCCGAGAAGTTGGTGTTTGGAGGATATATTGGCATGGGCAAAGTTGGCAAACCGTGCTAATATATCCTCCAAACACCGGCCTCGAGGGCATTATCACTTAATTAAATATACAACGGGTTAAAGAACATATTCAAATAATGATTGACATATTTTCATAAAAAAAAATATTCTGATGAATTTATTCATATTCACATAATTCTAACACATGCTATTTAAAATAGCTTATGGAATGCCTATTACACAACTCTTCAGTGTCCTTATTCATTTATCAGGAAAATATTTTGTTTACTAATAGCTGTACTCATATTTACTCTGTTGGGGAAAACATACTTACTGATATGATGTTATTTTGGCATCTTTTGGGGGTTACTGCCATCCGAGGCCCTTACATCAGTATATTATGACTGAATTCAAATTTGGCAAAAATACAGGCCATTTTGACCTGTTATTTAGTTGTTAAAACTACTTGGAGTTGGAGGAGGGGTGAGAAGCTCGCTCATCCTCTCTCTTCTGTGAGAGTCAGAGCATGTGATGAACAACCGACTTCTTCAGGCCGTTCGCAAATGTGTTGCCTCAACTCCAGGGAATTAACAACTGACCTCACAGCTGTCTGCTCTGCGCCGGGCGTAAAGGTAATTCATGATATTAATATGCTAAATCAAAGATGATGGTTTTTGTAGCACACGTGATTTCATTTCCATGCAGCGTATTTTTCTTTAGAAAAAGTAAGTACAAGAAAATGTATAACCACGAATTAGAAAATCTACTCAGAAGCTGCTTTTTAAATCAATCTGGTGATATATTCTGGTTGACTAGACTGACCGCTGGCTGCACTCACAGTAAAACAATGTTAAGATGAGTGGTCAGTCTAGTCAACCGGGCTAATCTGGTCCACCCTGTGGAGTAAGTGGACATTTATCAGGGGTGTCAATGTATCCTTATGTTGTGTTGGCTTGGGTACATGGGTGATAAACCTTCAGGATTCTCACTAGTTTTGGTTACTTTACAGGGACCATATTCTCACTAGTTTTGGTTACTTTACAGGGACCATATTCTCACTAGTTTTGGTTACTTTACAGGGACCATATTCTCACTAGTTTTGGTTACTTTACAGGGACCATATTCTCGCTAGTTTTGGTTACTTTACAGGGACCATATTCTCACTAGTTTTGGTTACTTTACAGGGACCATCTCTGTGTTGCTGTAGAGTACTGGTTCATATTCTCCAAAACCATGGACCTGACCGCGCTTTCAGACGACGAGGCCAAGCACGTCTGGGAGGTCATACAGAGAGACTTCACCCTCAGGAAGATAGAAGAAGAGAGACTGGGGTAGGTCACTTTTAAAAAAAGGTTCAATATCATATTTCAGAGGTTTAGTGAGAAAATATTACATTGAATCAATGTTGAAGGGTGGAAGGCTTGGATGCGTTTTTCATTAGCATATCTGACATAACAAACTCCTTGTCTGTATGTGACATATAAAATCATGAAGTCTTACGCTGACAGCATTTAGGACTCTACAACATTGGATACTTATTGTCTGTCTCTTATCTGAATGCCAACACTATAGATTCCATACGAGTCGATCACACTGAGGTCCTCAGCGATCTATATATTAGTCATATGTTTTACACTGTGTGTGTGTGTGTGTGTGTGTGTGTGTGTGTGTGTGTGTGTGTGTGTGTGTGTGTGTGTGTGTGTGTGTGTGTGTGTGTGTGTGTGTGTGTGTGTGTGTGTGTGTGTGCGTGTGTGTGTGTGTGTGTGTGTAAGTGTGTTCAGGCTTCAGGAATGTAAGTGTGAAACAGGCCTGCTGTTGTGAGTCAGCTCATCACAGTGATCATGGCTTAGTCACAAGGCCCGTTCTGCCTGTACTGTGTCCCAGGGAAAACAAGTTGCCAAGAGGCCTATTCTCTCTGGGACACAAAGACTCCTCTGTCTGTCTTCCTCATCTTGTCATACTCTTAAAGGAAAATAGACTTCCTGTCAGACATCACTTTATTTTATTCACAAACTGTCAGAAGGACATTGTGTTAAATGTTCTCGATAAGTTATGTGATGTAGTCCCTGCTGAAACTGACCAGAACAGAATTATAAGTGTGATTCTGCATGCATGATTCCACAGAGCCAATTTTAAACTGATTTATTATAATCCATGGAGTTAACAGGGACTTAATGTTATCTTCTTAATGCTATATACTAATCTACTGTATACTGATTTAATGCTATATACTAATCTACTGTATAATGATTTAATGCTATTTACTAATCTACTGTATAATGATTTAATGCTATTTACTAATCTACTGTATAATGATTTAATGCTTTTTATTGTTAGTTTATTTGCATTGTTTGTAACTTATTTCTTGACTTATTTTATACATAATGTTGCTGCTACCATGTCTTATGACCGAAAATAACTTCTAGACATCAGGACTGCGATTACTCACCACGGACTGGCAGAATCCTTTTTTCCCTTTCACGACTCTGACGAACCCGACGCGAAGGATATACTGCTTCCTCAAGGAACAGGCCCCAATCTCTGTGATCTGCGTGAAGAGGAGGCAGAGAAAGAGGGGCCGAAGGGCGGGCTGCCTTCTAAGATTTCGCAGGCGATCGAATAAACTCCCACTTCCCTCCATTCTGCTAGCAAACGTGCAGTCCTTGGAGAATAAAATCGACGAGTTACGCGGAAGATTAAACTCCCAACAGAACATTAAAAACATCTTATGCTTCACGGAGTCGTGGCTGAATGATGACAATATTAAAATACAGCTGGCTGGTTATACGATGTACCGGCAGGATAGAACAGTGGCGTCTGGTAAGACAAGGGGCAGCGGACTATGTATTTTTGCAAATAACAGCTGGTGCACCATATCTAAGGAAGTCTTGAGCTATTGCTTTCCTGAGGTAGAGTATCTCATGATACGCTGTAGACCACACTACCTACCGAGAGAGATTTCATCTGTATTCGTCGTAGTTGTTTACATACCACCACAGTCAGAGGCTGGCACTAAGACAGCATTGAATGAGCTGTATTCCATCATAAGCAAACAAGAAAACGCTCAACCAGAGGCGGCGCTCCTAGTAGCCGGGGACTTTAATGCAGGGAAACTTAAATCCGTTTTTACCAAATTTGTATCAGCATGTTAAATGTGCAACCAGAGGAAAAATAACAAAAAAGTGGTCAGATGAAGCAGATGCTAAGCTACAGGACTGTTTTGCTATCACAGACTGGAATATGTTCCAGGATTCCCCTGAGGGAATTGAGGAGTACACCACATCAGTCAATGGCTTCATCAATAAGTGCATTGATGAATTCGTCCCCACAGCGACCGTACGTACGTACATACGCCAACCAGAAGCCATGGATTTCAGGCAGCATCCGCACTAAGCTAAAGGCTAGAGCTGCCGCTTTCAAGGAGCGGGACTCTAACCTTGAAGCCTATAAGAAATCCTGCTATGGCCTCTGACAAACCATCAAACAGGAAAAGCGTCAATACAGGACTGAGATCAAATCGTACTACACCGGCTTGTCGCTCGTCGGATGTGGCAGGGCTTGCAAACCATTACAGACTACAAAGGGAAGCATAGCCAAGAGCTGCCCAATGGCACAAGCCTACCAGACGAGCCAAACTACTTCTATGCTCGATTTAGGCAAATAACACTGAAACATGCATGAGAGCACCAGCTGTTCCTGAAGACTGTGTGATCACGCACTCCGCAGCCGATGTGAGTAAGACCTTTAAACAGATCAACATTCACAAGGCCGGAGGGCCAGACAGATTACCAGGACGTGTACTGCAAGCATGTGCGGACCAACTGGCAAGTGTCTTCATTGACATTTTCAACCTCTCTGCCTGGGTCTGTAATACCAACATGTTTTAAGCAGACCACCATAGTGCCTGTGCCCAAGAACACTAAGATAACCTGCTTAAATGACTACCAACCCGTAGCACTCACTTCTGAAGCCATGAAGTGCTTTGAAAGGCTGGTCATGGCTCACATCAATACCATCATCCCAGAAACCCTAGACCCACTCCAATTTGCATACCGCCCCAACGGATCCACAGATGATGCAATCTCTATTGCACTCCACAATGCCCTTTCCCACCTGGACAAAAGGAACACCTATGTGTTTCCAAGATGGCGTAGCAGTCAAATGTATTTGTCCTCGTCTTGTGCAGCCGTATTCATCGACCTGGCCAAGGCTTTCGACTCTGTCAATCACCACATTCTTATCGGCAGACTCAACAGTCTTGATTTCTCAAATGACTGCCTCGCCTGGTTCAGTGTGTCAAATCGGAGGGCCTGTTGTCCGAAGCTCTGGCAGTCTCTATGGAGTGCCACAGGGTTCAATTCTCAGGCCGACTCTTCTCTGTATACATCAATGATGTCGCTCTTGCTGCTGGTGAGTCTCTGATCCACCTTTATGCAGACTACATCATTCTGTATACTTCTGGCCCTTCTTTGGACACTGTGTTAACTAACCTCCAGACGAGCTTCAATACCATACAACTCTCCTTCCTTTGCCTCCAACTACTCTTAAATGCAAGTAAAACTAAATGCATGCTCTTCAACCGATCGCTGCCCGCACCTGCCCGCCCGTCCAGCATCACTACTCTGGATGGTTCTGACTTAGACTATGTCGACAAGTACAAATACCTAGGTTTCTGGCTAGACTGTAAACTCTCCTTCCAGACTAACATTAAGCATCTCCAATCCAAAATTAAATCTAGAATAGGCTTCCTATTTTGCAACAAACCATCCTTCACTCATGCTGCCAAACATACCCTCGTAAAACTGACCATCCTACCGATCCTCGACTTCGGCGATGTCATTTACAAAATAGCCTCCAACACTCTACTCAACAAATTGGATGCAGTCTATCACAGTGGCATCCGTTTTGTCACCAAAGCCCCATATATTACCTACTACTGCGACCTGAACGCTCTCATTGGCTGGCCCTCGCTTCATACTCGTCGCCTAACCCACTGGCTCCAGGTCATCTACAAGTCTTTGCTAGGTAAAGCCCCGCCTTATCTCAGCTCACTGGTCACCCACCCGTAGCACGCGCTCCAACAGGTATATCTCACTGGTCACCCCCTTTGGCCGCCTTTCCTTCCAGTTCTCTGCTGCCAATGACTGGAACAAACTGCAAAAATAACTGAAGGTGGAGACTCATATCTCCCTCACTAGTTTTAAGCACCAGCTGTCAGAGCAGCTTACTGCACCTGTACATAGCTCATCTGTAAATAACCCATCCAACTACCTCATCCCCTTACTGTATTTATTTATTTATCTTGCTCCTTTGCACCCCAGTATCTCCTCTTGCACATTCATCTTCTGCACATCTGCACATTGGTAAATTGTAATTACTTCACCACTATGGCCTATTTATTGCCTTAACTTACCTCATTTGCACACACTGTATATAGACTTTTTCTACTGTATTATTGACTGAATGTTTGTTTATTCCATGTGTAACTCTGTGTTGTTGTATGTGTCAAACTACTTTGCTTTATCTTGGCCAGGTCGCAGTTGTAAATGAGAAATTGTTCTCAACTAGCATACCTGGTTAAATAAAGATGAAATAAATCAAATCAAATAAAAATGTGAGAATGCTATTCATTGACTACAGCTCAGCACTCAACACCGTAGTGCCCTCAAAGCTCATCAATTAGCTAAGGACCCTGGGACTAAACACCTAAACACCACCTCTGTAACTGGATCCTGGAGACTCCTGAACATCTAGTCAACTGGCTATTTGCATTACCTCCCCCCCCTTTACACCACTGCTACTCTCTGTTGTCAGCTATGCATAGTCACTTTAATAACTCTACCTGCATGTACATACTACCTCAACTAACGGGTGCCCCCGCACATTGACTCTGTATCGGTACCTCCTTGTATTGTCTCGCAATTGTTATTTTACTGCTGCTTTTGTTAATTTACTTACTCTTTAATGACTTGTTACTTTAACTCTTATTTTTATCTGTATTTTTTTAAAACTGCATTGTTGGTTAGGTGCTCGTAAGTAAGCATTTCACTGTAAGCTCTACTACACATGTTGTATTTGGCGCAAGTGACTAATAAAATTTGATTTGAATTGATATATACTAATCTACTGTATAATGATTTCATTCCATATACTATTATACTGTATAATGATTTCATCACTTCTCTATGCCCTCCCCTCCCCCTTCTCTGCTCCCCTCCCCTCCCCTCCTTCTCCTCTCCTCTTCTTCCCCTCCTCTCCCCTCTTCTCTGCTCTTCTCCTCCTCCCCTCCCCTCCTCTCCTATCCCCCCCTCTCCTCTAGGGACCTAAAGACTAAGATAGAGAAGGAGGACACTAAGATTGAGCTGCTGGGTACTCAGACCACCCTGGTAGACTCTCACTGTATCCGCTGTCTGCAGCCCTTCAAGTTCCTGGTCAACAGTAAGCGTCAGTGCATAGACTGTAAGATGTACACCTGCAAGGCATGCAGCCGCTACAACAAGAAGGATCACGGCTGGGTGTGCGACCCCTGTCGTATGACAAGGTGGGGGCCGTGGGTGTCAAGGCATCCTGAACACACAGCATTAAGAGATTCTCCTGAACACATAGTAATAAGAGATGGGTTTGGAAACATTTACAATCGTGTTTGACTGACCAGGTCTTGAACCCAGATCGTCTGTATCATTATGAAGCTTCAGGCAGTCAGAGAAGAGGGCCAACTCTTAGAAGGCTAGTAATAATATATAGTTATAGTAGGACCAACTCTTAGAAGGATAGTAATAATATATAGTTATAGTAGGGCCAACTCTTAGAAGGCTAGTAATAATATATAGTTATAGTAGGAACAACTCTTAGAAGGATAGTAATAATATATAGTTATAGTAGAACCAACTCTTAGAAGGATAGTAATAATATATAGTTAGAGAAGACGGACAACTCTTAGAAGGATAGTAATAATATATAGTTATAGTAGAACCAACTCTTAGAAGGCTAGTAATAATATATAGTTATAGTAGGAACAACTCTTAGAAGGATAGTAATAATATATAGTTATAGTAGAACCAACTCTTAGAAGGATAGTAATAATATATAGTTAGAGAAGAGGAACAACTCTTAGAAGGATAGTAATAATATATAGTTAGAGAAGAGGAACAACTCTTAGAAGGATAGTAATAATATATAGTTAAAGTAGGGCCAACTCTTAGAAGGATAGTAATAATATATAGTTAGAGTAGGAACAACTCTTAGAAGGATAGTAATAATATATAGTTAGAGAAGAGGAACAACTCTTAGAAGGATAGTAATAATATATAGTTATAGTAGGAACAACTCTTAGAAGGATAGTAATAATATATAGTTAGAGAAGAGGAACAACTCTTAGAAGGATAGTAATAATATATAGTTAGAGAAGAGGGACAACTCTTAGAAGGATAGTAATAATATATAGTTAGAGAAGAGGGACAACTCTTAGAAGGATAGTAATAATATATAGTTATAGTAGGAACAACTCTTAGAAGGATAGTAATAATATATAGTTAGAGAAGAGGAACAACTCTTAGAAGGATAGTAATAATATATAGTTAGAGAAGAGGGACAACTCTTAGAAGGATAGTAATAATATATAGTTAGAGAAGAGGGACAACTCTTAGAAGGATAGTAATAATATATAGTTAGAGAAGAGGGACAACTCTTAGAAGGATAGTAATAATATATAGTTAGAGAAGAGGGACAACTCTTAGAAGGATAGTAATAATATATAGTTAGAGAAGAGGGACAACTCTTAGAAGGATAGTAATAATATATAGTTATAGTAGGAACAACTCTTAGAAGGATAGTAATAATATATAGTTAGAGAAGAGGAACAACTCTTAGAAGGATAGTAATAATATATAGTTATAGTAGAACCAACTCTTAGAAGGATAGTAATAATATATAGTTATAGTAGGGCCAACTCTTAGAAGGATAGTAATAATATATAGTTATAGTAGAACCAACTCTTAGAAGGATAGTAATAATATATAGTTATAGTAGGGCCAACTCTTAGAAGGATAGTAATAATATATAGTTATAGTAGGAACAACTCTTAGAAGGATAGTAATAATATATAGTTAGAGAAGAGGGACAACTCTTAGAAGGATAGTAATAATATATAGTTATAGTAGGAACAACTCTTAGAAGGATAGTAATAATATATAGTTAGAGAAGAGGAACAACTCTTAGAAGGATAGTAATAATATATAGTTATAGTAGAACCAACTCTTAGAAGGATAGTAATAATATATAGTTAGAGAAGAGGAACAACTCTTAGAAGGATAGTAATAATATATAGTTATAGTAGAACCAACTCTTAGAAGGATAGTAATAATATATAGTTATAGTAGGGCCAACTCTTAGAAGGATAGTAATAATATATAGTTATAGTAGGAACAACTCTTAGAAGGATAGTAATAATATATAGTTAGAGAAGAGGGACAACTCTTAGAAGGATAGTAATAATATATAGTTATAGTAGGAACAACTCTTAGAAGGATAGTAATAATATATAGTTAGAGAAGAGGGACAACTCTTAGAAGGATAGTAATAATATATAGTTAGAGAAGAGGAACAACTCTTAGAAGGATAGTAATAATATATAGTTATAGTAGGAACAACTCTTAGAAGGATAGTAATAATATATAGTTATAGTAGGAACAACTCTTAGAAGGATAGTAATAATATATAGTTAGAGAAGAGGAACAACTCTTAGAAGGATAGTAATAATATATAGTTATAGTAGAACCAACTCTTAGAAGGATAGTAATAATATATAGTTAGAGAAGAGGAACAACTCTTAGAAGGATAGTAATAATATATAGTTAAAGTAGGGACAACTCTTAGAAGGATAGTAATAATATATAGTTAGAGAAGAGGAACAACTCTTAGAAGGATAGTAATAATATATAGTTATAGTAGGAACAACTCTTAGAAGGATAGTAATAATATATAGTTATAGTAGGAACAACTCTTAGAAGGATAGTAATAATATATAGTTAAAGTAGGGCCAACTCTTAGAAGGATAGTAATAATATATAGTTATAGTAGGAACAACTCTTAGAAGGATAGTAATAATATATAGTTATAGTAGGAACAACTCTTAGAAGGATAGTAATAATATATAGTTAGAGAAGAGGGACAACTCTTAGAAGGATAGTAATAATATATAGTTATAGTAGGAACAACTCTTAGAAGGATAGTAATAATATATAGTTATAGTAGGAACAACTCTTAGAAGGATAGTAATAATATATAGTTATAGTAGGAACAACTCTTAGAAGGATAGTAATAATATATAGTTATAGTAGGGCCAACTCTTAGAAGGATAGTAATAATATATAGTTAGAGAAGAGGGACAACTCTTAGAAGGATAGTAATAATATATAGTTATAGTAGGAACAACTCTTAGAAGGATAGTAATAATATATAGTTAGAGAAGAGGGACAACTCTTAGAAGGATAGTAATAATATATAGTTAGAGAAGAGGGACAACTCTTAGAAGGATAGTAATAATATATAGTTATAGTAGGAACAACTCTTAGAAGGATAGTAATAATATATAGTTAGAGAAGAGGGACAACTCTTAGAAGGATAGTAATAATATATAGTTATAGTAGGACCAACTCTTAGAAGGATAGTAATAATATATAGTTAGAGAAGAGGAACAACTCTTAGAAGGATAGTAATAATATATAGTTAGAGAAGAGGAACAACTCTTAGAAGGATAGTAATAATATATAGTTAGAGAAGAGGGACAACTCTTAGAAGGATAGTAATAATATATAGTTATAGTAGGACCAACTCTTAGAAGGCTAGTAATAATATATAGTTATAGTAGGAACAACTCTTAGAAGGCTAGTAATAATATATAGTTATAGTAGGAACAACTCTTAGAAGGATAGTAATAATATATAGTTAGAGAAGAGGGACAACTCTTAGAAGGATAGTAATAATATATAGTTATAGTAGGACCAACTCTTAGAAGGATAGTAATAATATATAGTTAGAGAAGAGGAACAACTCTTAGAAGGATAGTAATAATATATAGTTATAGTAGGAACAACTCTTAGAAGGATAGTAATAATATATAGTTAGAGAAGAGGGACAACTCTTAGAAGGATAGTAATAATATATAGTTATAGTAGGACCAACTCTTAGAAGGATAGTAATAATATATAGTTAGAGAAGAGGAACAACTCTTAGAAGGATAGTAATAATATATAGTTAGAGAAGAGGAACAACTCTTAGAAGGATAGTAATAATATATAGTTAGAGAAGAGGGACAACTCTTAGAAGGATAGTAATAATATATAGTTATAGTAGGACCAACTCTTAGAAGGCTAGTAATAATATATAGTTATAGTAGGAACAACTCTTAGAAGGCTAGTAATAATATATAGTTATAGTAGGAACAACTCTTAGAAGGATAGTAATAATATATAGTTATAGTAGGAACAACTCTTAGAAGGATAGTAATAATATATAGTTATAGTAGGAACAACTCTTAGAAGGATAGTAATAATATATAGTTATAGTAGAACCAACTCTTAGAAGGATAGTAATAATATATAGTTATAGTAGAACCAACTCTTAGAAGGATAGTAATAATATACAGTTATAGTAGAACCAACTCTTAGAAGGATAGTAATAATATATAGTTAGAGAAGAGGGACAACTCTTAGAAGGATAGTAATAATATATAGTTATAGAGAATAGGGCCAAGAGTCCTGTTCAGGTGACATGGTCAGAAAACTATTCTAGCTCTATGGGGTTCATATACATTCCATTGATGATGGGGTTCATATTGAGATTGGAGTGACTCTCCTAGCTCTATGGGGTTCATATTGAGACTGGAGCGACTCTCCTAGCTCTATGGGGTTCATATTGAGACTGAAGTGACTCTCCTAGCTCTATGGTGTTCATATTGAGACTGAAGTGACTCTCCTAGCTCTATGGGGTTCATATTGAGACTGGAGTGACTCTCCTAGCTCTATGGTGTTCATATTGAGACTGGAGTAACTCTCCTAGCTCTATGGGGTTCATATTGAGACTGGAGTGACTCTCCTAGCTCTATGGGGTTCATATTGAGACTGGAGTGACTCTCCAAGCTCTATGGGGTTCATATTAAGACTGGAGTGGCTCTCCAAGCTCTATGGGGTTCATATTGAGACTGGAGTAACTATCCTAGCTCTATGGGGTTCATATTAAGACTGGAGTGTCTCTCCAAGCTCTGTGGGGTTCATATTGAGACTGGAGTGACTCTTCAAGCTCTGTGGGGTTCATATTGAGACTGGAGTGGCTCTCCTAGCTCTATGGGGTTCATATTGAGACTGAAGTGGCTCTCCAAGCTCTATGGGGTTCATATTGAGACTGGAGTAACTCTCCTAGCTCTATGGGGTTCATATTGAGACTGGAGTGGCTCTCCAAGCTCTATGGGGTTCATATTGAGACTGGAGTGGCTCTCCAAGCTCTATGGGATTCATATTGAGACTGGAGTGACTCTCCTAGCTCTATGGGGTTCATATTAAGACTGGAATGACTCTTGTGTTTACCTTGCAGGGTCCTGAAAATTGGAACAGTGGGATGGTACCATGACAATGTGCGCACCCGTTTCAAGCGCTTCGGCAGTGCCAAGGTGATGAAGTCTCTTTACAAGCGACTCAACGGAGAGGGTGGGTTCTTTTTGTTTGATTATTGATTAATTGTGCATACTTCTAAATGTAATCACGTTACAGTTGTGGTTGTTGTTGAGAGTGTCCAAGTGTCACATTTTGGTCACCAAATGATCAGGAGTGTGACACATGGCTGGCTGTAATGAAGAGTCACATGGTAGGGCCTGTACATGACACCGGGGTGACATAGCCATGCTATGATGACATATGGTCACCACTGGCAGCTGGTGGGAGGAGCTATAGGAGGACGGGCTCATTGTAAACGGAATGGTATCAAACACATTAAACATATGGAAACCACATGTTTGACTCCGTTCCATTGATTCCATTCCAGCCATTACAATGAGCCTGTCCTCCTATAGCTCCTCCCACCAGCCTCCACTAATGGTCACATATAGCGTTCTAGAACTGGGAACAGTGTTCTAGAACTGAGTGACTGTTGTCTGTTCTGTATTCTAACAGTCCTCTTGACCCAGACCTCACATAGGACAAAGAGATGATTTAAAGTACAGTACCAGTCAAAAGTTTGGACACACCTACTCATTCAAGGGTTTTTCTTTATTTTTACTATTTTCTACATTGTAGAATAGCGAAGACATCAAAACTATGAAATAATCTGGAATCATGTAGTAACCAAAAAAGTGTTAAACAAATCAAAATATATTTTCGATTCTTGCCTTGATGACAGCTTTGCACACTCTTGGCAGCTTTGCACACTCTCAACCAGCTTAACCTGGAATGATTTTCCAACAGTCTTGAAGGAGTTCCCACATATGCTGAGCACTTGTTGGCTGCTTTTCCTTCACTCTGCGGTCCAACTCATCCCAAACCATTTCAATTCGGTTGAGGTCAGGTGATTGTGGAGGCTAGGTCATCTGATGCAGCACTCCATCACTCTCCTTCTTGGTCAAACGGAGGTGTGTTTTGGGTCATTGTCCTGTTGAAAAACAAATTATGGTCCCACTAAGGGCAAACCAGATGGGATGGCGTATTGCTGCAGACTGCTGTGGTAGCCATGCTGGTTAAGTGTGCCTTGATCATCCATTCATCCAGATCATCCAGATCATCCATTCACCTACTCTGCGTCGAATAAAGACGCGGCGATTGGAACCAAAAATCTCAAATTTGGACTCAACAGACCAAAGGACAGATTTACAACGGTCTAATGTTCATTGCTCATGTTTCTTGGCCCAAGCAAGTCTCTTCTTATTATTGGTGTCTTTTAGTAGTGGTTTCTTTGCAGCAATTCAACCATGAAGACCTGATTCACGCAGACTCCTCTGAACAGTTGATGTTGAGATGTGTCTGTTACTTGAACTCTGTGAAGCATTTATTTGGGCTGCAATTTCTGAGGCTGGTAACTCTGATGAACTTATCCTCTGCAGCAGAGGTAACTCTGGATCTTCCTTTCCTGTGGCGGTCCTCATGAGAGCCAGTTTCATCATAGCGCTTAATGGTTTCTGCGACTGCACTTGAAGAAACTTTCAAAGTTCTTGAAGTTTTCCGGGTTGACTGACCTTCATGTCCTAAAGTAATGATGTCCTGTCGTTTCTCGTTGCTAATTTAAGCTGTTCTTTCCATAATATGGACTTGGTCTTTTACCAAATAGGGCTATCTTCTGTATACCACCCCTACCTTGTCAGAACACAACTGATTGGCTCAAACGCATTAAGAAGGAAAGTAATTCCACAAATGAACTTATAACAAGGAATGCCTGTTCATTCCAGGTTACTACCTCATGAAGCTGGTTGAGAGAATGCCAAGAGTGTGCAAAGCTGTCATCAAATCAAAGGGTGGCAACTTTGAAGAATCTCAAATATAAAATATATTTGGATTCCATTTGTGTTATTTTATAGTTTTGATGTCTTCACTATTATTGTACAATGTATAAAATAGTAAAAATAAAGATCTTGGAATGATCAGGTGACTGGTACTGTCTATATAACTATTAATAACAGAATATCACTTCTCTCTGTCTTCACAGGCGCCCGGCGTGACAGTGACACACAAAGCATGCCTGATTTCCGCAGTAAGTAGAATAGAGGAAGGCAATGGGAAAAACATATCAATATTTCAACATACTGTACCTGAAAACTGCTGAACCCCATATCATAGTGGAGTTGACAACACCAGCATAAGCACTATGATATGCAAACGTAACACGGGGTTACACAATTTGACAAGAAACAAAGTCACCCCTTCTTGTCCCTCTCTCCCCTGTAGACGACAGGTACAATGGTCATGATGAGGACTATGCAGATGCAGAAGCTCAGCGATACAAAATGGTAAACAGTTTCTCCTCTCAATATCGTTCCTGAGAAACTGGATATCATATCCCAGACTCACTACTTCTCTTTATGTCTCCATCCTGTTGTTCTGTCAGATGCGAAAGAACAAGCGCCTGCTCTCTGTTCATCCCATGGACTTGGATGTGGATATAGAAGAGTATTTTCCACCCCACTCTCGCACTCACTCTCGTCGACAATCCTACCAGGTAGACGGACAAAACAGTCCTGGTTTCTACTAGCCAAAAGTAGTGCATTGTGGGAATAGGGGGTTATTTAAGGTTGTGATGGTTGTGTCACCTACAGCAGATCCAGGAGGAGCGAGGTGGTGGTCACCGGGGTGACATGGAGTTCATGGATTCCATGCAGCAACAACAACACCGCATGAACCGTAGGAAGAGCCTGGATAGGTACAACATGCGCCCTGGTAAGCAACAAGCACACACACACTCCCACACACACACAGACATTCAATCAGAGCTGGTTAGTTTGCAGTGTAATGGCATTACAATACTACAACAACAGTAATCTCACGCCAAACTGACATTTTGTAATATAACCTGAGCTAAAGCGATGGTCCTCAGACGATGGGCAGTATGGGATGGTGCGTGCCCGCTCCCTATCCAAGATCAGCTCCTCTATGAACCGCCAGCACTATGTGGATACGTCAGAAGAGGAGGAGGGAGGGCGCAACACCATGTACCAGACCCCCTATCGCCGACGCCCTTCCTACAGCCGAGTTGGCTCTCACGAGAACCTGCAGGCCCCAACACAGCAACCGGTAGGATGTGTGTTGGTGTGTGTGTGTGTGTGTGTGAGAAGGAGAGAGTGAAATAGAGCTGAAACAGAGATGAGACAGATGACGTCTCTCTCCACTATTAAACTACCCTGACATGAGACAGATGACGTCTCTCTCCACTATTAAACTACCCTGACCATAGAAAATGACCCACATTAACTGGCAAACAAGGGTGGACTTGTCCTTCCACTCAAGCCTGGGAAGATGGATTTCAAACACTGTTGGGCTGATTTACATTGTACATGTATTTATTGGAAGTTGTGTGTCTCAAGTGATGCATGCTGGGGTTTTGGCGGGCAAAGGAGGAATTGGCCCTGGGGGTGACCAGTGAGATATACCTGCTGGAGCGCGTGCTACGGGTGGGTGCTGCTATGGTGACCAGCGAGCTGAGATAAGGCGGGACTTTACCTAGCAGGGTCTTGTAGATGACCTGGAACCAGTGGGTTTGGCGACGAGTATGAAGCGAGGGCCAGCCAACGAGAGTTACAGGTCGCAGTGGTGGGTAGTGTATGGGGCTTTGGTGACAAAACGGATGGCACTGTGATAGACTGCATCCAATTTGTTGAGTAGGGTGTTGGAGGCTATTTTGTAAATTACATCGCCGAAGTCGAGGATCGGTAGGATGGTCAGTTTTACGAGGGTATGTTTGGCAGCATGAGTGAAGGATGCTTTGTTGCAAAATAGGAAGCCAATTCTAGATTTAACTTTGGATTGGAGATGTTTGATGTGACTCTGGAAGGAGAGTTTACAGTCTAACCGGACACCTAGGTATTTGTAGTTGTCCACATATTCTAAGTCAGTACCGTCCAGAGTAGTGATGCTGGGCGGGCGGGCAGATGTAGGCAGCGATCGGTTGAAGAGCATGCATTTATTTTTACTTGTATTTAAGAGCAGTTAGAGGCTACGGAAGGAGAGTTGTATGGCATTGAAGCTCATCTGGAGGGTAGTTAACACAGTGTCCAAAGTCCGAAGTATACAGAATGGTGTAGTCTGCGTAGAGGTGGATCAGAGACTCACCAGCAGCAAGAGCAATATCATTGATGTATACAGAGAAAAGAGTTGGCCCAAGATTGAACCTTGTGGCACAGAGCATAGAGACTGCCAGAGGCCCGGACAACAGGCCCTCTGATTTGACACACTGAACTCTATCAGAAAAGTAGTTGGTGAACCAGGCGAGGCAATCATTTGAGAAACTGAGGCTGTTGAGTCTGCTGATGAGGATGTGGTGATTGACAGAGTCGAAAGCCTTGGCCAGGTCAATGATTACGGCTGCACAGTATTGTTTCTTATCGATGGTGGTTAAGATATTGTTTAGGACCTTGAGCGTGGCTGAGGTGCACCCATGACCAGCTCTGAAACCAGATTGCATTGGGGAGAAGGTACGGTGGGATTCAAAATGGTCGGTAATCTGTTTGTTAACTTGGCTTTCGAAGACCTTAGAAAGGCAGGGTAGGATAGATATAGGTCTGTAGCAGTTTGGATCAAGAGTGTCCCCCCCTTTGAATAGGGGGATGACCGCAGCTGCTTTCCAATCTTTGGGAATGGTGGTGCAGCGCTGTTGACCGGGGTAGGAGTAGCCTGGTGCAAAGCATGGCCAGCCGTAGAAAAATGCTTATTGAAATTCTCAATTATAGTGGATTTATCAGTGGTGACAGAGTTTTCTATCCTCAGTGCAGTGGGCAGCTGGGAGGAGGTGCTCTTATTCTCCATGGACTTTACAGTGTCCCAGAACTTTTTGGAGTTTGTGTTGCAGGAAGCAAATTTCTGCTTGAAAAAGCTAGCCTTGGCTTTTCTATGCCTGTGTCTATTGGTTTCTTTCTTCACCAAAAAGTTGCATATCACGGGGGCTGTTCGATGCTAATGCAGAACGCCACGGGATGTTTTTGTGCTGGTTAAGGGCAGTCAGGTCTGGAGAGAACCAAGGGCTATATCTGTTCCTGGTTCTAAATTTTTTGAATGGGGCATGTTTATTTAAGATGGGGAGGAAGGAATTTTAAAGAATAACCAGGCATCCTCTACTGAAGGGATGAGGTCAATATCCTTCCAGGATACCCCGGCCAGGTCGATTAGAAAGGCATGCTTGCTGAAGTGTTTTAGGGAGCATTTGACAGTGATGAGTGAAGGTCGTTTGACCACTGACCCATTACGGATACAGGCAATGAGGCAGTGATCGCTGATATCCTGGTTGAAAAGAGCAGAGGTGTCTTTGGAGGGCAAGTTGGTTAGGATGATATCTATGAGGGTGCCCGTGTTTATGGCTTTGGGGTTGTACCTGGTAGGTTCATTGATCATTTGTGTGAGATTGATGGCAACAAGCTTAGATTGTAGGATGTGGAATAGGGTGTAATCAGCTGTTCTGCTCAGCCAATGATTAGAAGGTCTATTTTGATTGATTACTCCATGCGAGTCTGGTGTAATACAATATCCAACCTTGTGTCAGGTTTGCGTCTCGATTCATGCACAATGTACATTTTGTATTGGTCTCACCTCATTCCTCTCCTGTCATTTTGTATTGGTCTCACTTCACTTGGTCTCACCTCACTCCTCTCCTGTAATGTTGTATTGGTCTCACCTCACTCCTCTCCTGTAATTTTCACTTGGTCTCACCTCACTCCTCTCCTGTCATTTTGTATTGGTCTCACTTCACTTGGTCTCACCTCACTCCTCTCCTGTCATTTTGTATTGGTCTCACCTCACTTGGTCTCACCTCACTCCTCTCCTGTAATTTTGTATTGGTCTCACCTCACTTGGTCTCACCTCATTCCTCTCCTGTCATTTTGTATTGGTCTCACCTCATTCATCCCCTGTCATTTGTATTGGTCTCACCTCACTCCTCTCCTGTCATTTTGTATTGGTCTCACCTCACTCCTCTCCTGTCATTTGTATTGGTCTCACCTCACTCCTCTCCTGTCATTTCGTATTGGTCTCACCTCACTTGGTCTCACCTCACTCCTCTCCTGTCATTGTGATACAGGTCAATGCGCTAAACAAGCGTCACTTGGTCTCACTTCACTTGGTCTCACCTCACTCCTCTCCTGTAATTTTGTATTGGTCTCACCTCACTCCTCTCCTGTAATTTTGTATTGGTCTCACCTCATTCCTCTCCTGTCATTTTGTATTGGTCTCACTTCACTTGGTCTCACCTCACTCCTCTCCTGTCATTTTGTATTGGTCTCACCTCACTTGGTCTCACCTCACTCCTCTCCTGTAATTTTGTATTGGTCTCACCTCACTTGGTCTCACCTCATTCCTCTCCTGTCATTTTGTATTGGTCTCACCTCATTCATCCCCTGTCATTTGTATTGGTCTCACCTCACTCCTCTCCTGTCATTTTGTATTGGTCTCACCTCACTCCTCTCCTGTCATTTGTATTGGTCTCACCTCACTCCTCTCCTGTCATTTCGTATTGGTCTCACCTCACTTGGTCTCACCTCACTCCTCTCCTGTCATTGTGATACAGGTCAATGCGCTAAACAAGCGTATGTCAGCCATAGAGAGTCTCCTGAACCGGCTGGAGTCCAAGATGACTCTACCCCCCGACGATGAAGTAAGAAAGGGTTAAAAACCTTACTACTGCTCTCCTAACAGAGCTTCTTATTGGTCTCCTAACAGAGCTTCCTACTGCTCTCCTAACAGAGCATCCTACTGCTCTCCTAACATAGCTTCCTACTGCTCTCCTAACAGAGCTTCCTACTGCTCTCCTAACAGAGCTTCCTACTGCTCTCCTAACAGAGCTTCCTACTGCTCTCCTAACAGAGCTTCGTATTGCTCTCCTAACATAGCTTCTTATTGCTCTTCTAACAGAGCTCCTAACAGAGCTTCCTACTGCTCTCCTAACAGAGCTTCTTATTGCTCTCCTAACAGAGCATCCTACTGCTCTCCTAAAAGAGCTTCCTACTGCTCTCCTAACAGAGCTTCCTACTGCTCTCCTAACAGAGCTTCCTACTGCTCTCCTAACAGAGCTTCCTACTGCTCTCCTAACAGAGCTTCTTATTGCTCTCCTAACAGAGCTTCCTACTGCTCTCCTAACAGAGCTTCCTACTGCTCTCCTAACAGAGCTTCCTACTGCTCTCCTAACAGAGCTTCCTACTGCTCTCCTAACAGAGCTTCGTATTGCTCTCCTAACATAGCTTCTTATTGCTCTTCTAACAGAGCTTCTAACAGAGCTTCTTATTGCTCTTCTAACAGAGCTTCTTATTGCTCTCCTAACATAGCTTCTTATTGCTCTTCTAACAGAGCTCCTAACAGAGCTTATTATTGCTCTCCTAACAGAGCTTCTTATTGGTCTCCTAACAGAGCATCCTACTGCTCCCCTAACAGAGCTTCCTACTGCTCTCCTAACAGAGCATCCTACTGCTCCCCTAACAGAGCTTCCTACTGCTCTCCTAACAGAGCTTCCTACTGCTCTCCTAACAGAGCTTCCTATTGCTCTCCTAACAGAGCTTCTTATTGCTCTCCTAACAGAGCTTCTTATTGCTCTCCTAACATAGCTTCTTATTGCTCTCCTAACAGAGCTTCTTATTGCTCTCCTAACAGAGCTTCTTATTGCTCTCCTAACAGAGCTTCTTATTGCTCTCCTAACATAGCTTCTTATTGCTCTTCTAACAGAGCTCCTAACAGAGCTTATTATTGCTCTCCTAACAGAGCTTCTTATTGGTCTCCTAACAGAGCATCCTACTGCTCCCCTAACAGAGCTTCCTACTGCTCTCCTAACAGAGCATCCTACTGCTCCCCTAACAGAGCTTCCTACTGCTCTCCTAACAGAGCTTCCTACTGCTCTCCTAACAGAGCTTCTTATTGCTCTCCTAACAGAGCTTCTTATTGCTCTCCTAACAGAGCTTCTTATTGCTCTCCTAACAGAGCTTCTTATTGCTCTCCTAACAGAGCTTCTTATTGCTCTCCTAACAGAGCTTCTTATTGCTCTCCTAACAGAGCTTCTTATTGCTCTCCTAACAGAGCTTCCTACTGCTCTCCTAACAGAGCTTCTTATTGCTCTCCTAACAGAGCATCCTACTGCTCTCCTAACATAGCTTCTTATTGCTCTCCTAACAGAGCTTCTTATTGCTCTCCTAACAGAGCTTCTTATTGCTCTCCTAACATAGCTTCTTATTGCTCTCCTAACAGAGCTTCTTATTGCTCTCCTAACAGAGCTTCTTATTGCTCTCCTAACAGAGCTTCCTACTGCTCCCCTAACAGAGCTTCCTACTGCTCTCCTAACAGAGCTTCCTACTGCTCTCCTAACATAGCTTCCTACTGCTCTCCTAACAGAGCTTCCTACTGCTCTCCTAACAGAGCTTCCTACTGCTCTCCTAACAGAGCATCCTACTGCTCCCCTAACAGAGCTTCCTATTGCTCTCCTAACAGAGCTTCCTATTGCTCTCCTAACAGAGCTTCTTATTGCTCTCCTAACAGAGCTTCTTATTGCTCTCCTAACAGAGCTTCTTATTGCTCTCCTAACAGAGCATCCTACTGCTCTCCTAACAGAGCTTCTTATTGCTCTCCTAACAGAGCTTCCTACTGCTCTCCTAACAGAGCTTCCTACTGCTCTCCTAACAGAGCATCCTACTGCTCTCCTAACAGAGAATCCTACTGCTCTCCTAACAGAGCATCCTACTGCTCTCCTAACAGAGCTTCCTACTGCTCTCCTAACAGAGCTTCCTACTGCTCTCCTAACAGAGCATCCTACTGCTCTCCTAACAGAGAATCCTACTGCTCTCCTAACAGAGCATCCTACTGCTCTCCTAACAGAGCATTATCTTTCTTGGAATAATCATATTAGAGAGAATCACAGCTGTTCATCAAAGGGTAACTTGTTAGCTAACTCTGGCCTTAACCTGTTGTTGCCCAACTTGAGTTGGGCTCGTTTCCATTACAACTCCTCCTTGTTGAATTTCTCCTTAAGACATAAGCAATTCAACTCCTAAACATTCAAGTCTTAAACTGACGAGAATCTAGATGGAACTGACCCCAACCCTGTTTCTGTCAACCTGGAATAAAGTCATGAAAACTGCCCAGAACAGAGTTCACTGGAGATGCACTGTTGAGGCTCGAGGTTCCACTAGCAGCAAAAAAGAAAAAAGTCTAGTAAGTCAATCCTGTTTCTATCCACAGGCGACGTCCCCGACCGCTGCACAGATAGAGGAGGAGAAGCTGAGGAGGAAGCTGAGCGAGCTGGCGGGGAACATCAGTGTTCCGTCCTCCGACGAGGAAGCAGGAGGGGGGAAGAAAACCCCTTTATTAAAGAGGGCCGCTGTGAAGAGTAACCTCCCAGTCCTCCCCCTAGAGCCCCTCAGTTCTTCCAGCGACGAGGGGCCCACCGAGGCTCAGCAGGTGAATTTTTGGGGGTCCTGTTACCCTGTTACATCTCAGACACACACCAAAAAGCTGTAGCGGAGGTGATAGGATCCAACCAATGATGTGTATAAACCCTGGATTGCTGATGCTATGTAATGGCCAATGAGATGTTTTGAAGCCACCTGCCTCCATATTGGTACTCTTCCATAGGAGAACTACATAGGAGAACTACATAGGAGAACTACATAGGAGAACTACATAGGAGAACTACATAGGAGAACCACATAGAAGAACCACATAGGAGAACAACATAGGAGAACCACATAGGAGAACTACATAGGGGTGGCTTCCTCTTCCATAGGAATGAATGGAATTCTACAGTATTTCAATAAAATGTTTCAAGAACAAAAGAACATGTATTTAGGTATTTATTTATTGTAGTGGGGACAGTATCATTAGTACAACAACAACAACACATATTTTAAGGAATATATTTTGTATTTTTATGTTCAGTTCACATAATATAAATGTGTTTTTGTTTTTTTGTATTTTTCTACCCCTTTTTCTCCCCAATTGGTGGTAAGTCTTGTCCCATCGTTGCACCTCCCCTACGGACTTGAGAGAGGTGAAGGTCGAGAGCCATGCGTCCTCCGAAACACGACCCTGCCAAGCTGCACTGCTTCTCTTGACACACTGCTCGCTTAACCCGCCACAATGAGTTACTAGATCGCAACGGGACAATGACGTCCCGGCCGGCCAAACCCTCCCCTAACCCGGACGACGCTGAGACAATTGTGCGCCACCTCATGGATCTCCCGGTCACGGCCGGCTGCAACACAGCCTGGGATTGATCCCGGGTCTGTAGTGACGCCGCCAGCATTGTGATGCAGTTCCTTAGACAGCTGCGACACTTGGGAGGCCCCACATAATGTCATTTAAACGTATGCATTAAAGTGTCTGTAATAGAATATACTTGTCAAAAACCAATGTAGACATTAATAAATGCAGGGGCAGTACCAAAATGTAGGCTTCAAAACAACACCCCCTGTCAGTCATCTAGGGTTTACATCATTGGCTCCAACCAGGGACCTCTCGCACGCAGAGTTAACATCTTAAAACAATCCCTAACACTCTTTCTAGCACTAATACTCACACTTGTCTTTTCTCACTCGCACTTCAGCACTTTGCTGATAGCTGCTTTACTGAGGAAAAGTTGGACTTACTATGACTGTGATATGTGGTTGCACCAACTGTCAGTCCCTCTGGATAAGAGTCTCTTGCTAAATGACGGCAATGTCAATGTAAATGTCTTCACCATTAGACCAAGACAAAATCCGTGTGGTCTCAGGGTGACATTTGGGCTAGCAAGTCTCAGGCAGGGCTACCTGATCACGAAAGTGTGATTCCAAATCACCTCCGCTACATATAGGAGACGTAGGTACTTTCCCAACGGCTAATTTCTGTTCCCTTACATGGCTTTCAGAGATCCACCGCGGCGGCCCTCTGTGACATCACCAAAGAGTTTCTCAGAACCATTAATGCCGCTGAAAGCGCGATGAACGAGTACTTCCCCTCAATAACGTCTAATGACAGCCCCATGATAACTGACGTGGCTGACGTAAGGAAAGCAGCTGAGTCTTACAGGGAACTTGAGGAAAATGTAAGATTCAAAATCACACTCCTCTTTTCCTCCCAAGCAATCCTAATCCAATCAAAATAGCTGTGTGTCAAGTGTAGGTCTGGAGCCTTTTGTTTAAAGCATGAAGAGACGTCTTGTGTTGTCTTAAAGCAGAGATTCGCTTTGTATTCCAAGCAGTCTAGTCTGGAAACTGTTAGCCTGCTAATGGTGTGTGGTTAGCAGCTCGTCTGTAAGGGTACATTTGTGGTGGTTGTCCTGTGCCCTGTTCCAGGTGTACATGACCTCAGGGAAGTCCTTTGACCTGGAGAAGAAGCTGAGGCATCTGGAGCAGAGTGCCAAGAACCGCTTCGGAGGGGCCACAGACTCGGAGCTGTCTGACCTGGAGGACGTGGTGGCTCTGACTGCACATCGGGTCCAGAGCACTGAGAGTGAGGTCGGTGACGAGGCTCTACTGCGGGTTCTACTGAGCAGGCTTTCTACTCAACAGGGATGTGCTGTATGGACTGAAAAGCACACTGTGAACTGTAGATTTCCAAGAACCATTGTGGCCTACAGAGACGCATGAAGAAATAACAATAAAACACAAGAGCTCGTTTAGTTGATATATTTATTATTTTCAGATAACTTGTTTTCCTTCAGAAGGGGTATAATTTGTACTTTCTGTCTTTTCCTTCTCTCTTAGGTGTCTGATTTGGAGAACAAACTTGCTGCTCTAAGTGCCTCAGGGAAGAAAAAGGTGAGTATGTTGTGCAATTCAATAATTCTCTTCAGTCCCTCTTGGGCTTGCTTTGATGCTTATTGTTGTCGCATGCTGTTGTCTAAAACAACTATTCTATCTGACAGATATCAGGTTCACAGAACAGGAAAAGGTTTCCCCAAGACTTCCCCACAAGTAAGGCCCAAAGCATATTGTGATGCCCCTAATATGTTGTCTTTGAGTCCTGACCAACTGTGCTTATGACCATCTCCTCTTGTTTCCACCATCAGAACCCAGCAACGGCTCAGGATCCCTACGGAAATCCAATCACATGTAAAAGGACTGTACGACGAATAAGCCCAATGAAACTGTCTGTATTATCTTAGTTACTGAAATATACCTTCAACCTTATCTGTCACTGATCCACTGTGTATCTGATGTCAATCTCATATCCACATTGTTACAGTATGTTAATGGTATATCCACACCCACAATGCACAGCAGTTATGTGCTGTAAAAGCAGGCTACACCATAGCTATGTTCAATGCAAAAACAACCCTGGTTTACTGCCTGAAAGTCATACGCATTCTAAAGTATCCTCTCAGTCTCAATGTATCTGATGTCTAAACTCATGAAATGCTCTGATGTGATTGGTCAAAAGGGCAATGTGTGGGGAAAAAATATCAGAATTGGGCTTCCTGCTGCAAAACAGTCTAAGTTTCCTGATTTAAAAGATGAATCTGTGCCATATAGGCTACCAACATTCCAGCAGAGGCCAAATGTGACTTTCTGTGTTAAAATGGAGTTTGATTAGTGAACACTGGTAGTTTCTGTACACTATCATGACCTCGTCTAATAATTACCTTTTGGGTTGCATGGGATTCTGGGAAACAAGCAACACGACTTACTATCTTACATCACCAACTGTGTTACATTCAAATAACAGAGTGTCTGTTACATATTGTCGTAGTACATATCTTTCTGAAAAAGTGAAATGTTGTCTTGACACTGACCAGACAAATATGATATGAAATAACAAGTTATCAGGTCTGGATAATGATCTCTGTTTTCTCTCAATTCATATCAAAAAATATGTCTGAAACCGTTTTCAAGACAATTATAAATATTGCAGTAGGATGAATATATATATACTGTATCATTTGAAAAGCTGCAGTGCGTTGTGCTGTCACTGGGCTTCTGCATCTAATAAATTGTATCACATCAACTGTTGAGTGTTTGAGTGTTTCTATTCTGAGGGGATCTTAACATACACTACCGGTAAGAAGGCCCGCTCTGCCATGCCCATATTGGTATAGTGATTGCAGGCAGACACGTGCTGCCACCTAGCGACACAGCGTTTTCACATTCATACATTATTGCTTTTTAAACAAACAAAGATTTCGATTAGACTGTAATAACATATCAATGACACTAAAAACATAAATTAAACTGTAATACCATATCAATGCACTCCACACTGCCCTTTCCCACCTGGACAATAGGAGAGAATGCTATTCATTGACTACAACTCAGCGTTCAACACCATAGTGCCCTCAAAGCTCATCACTAAGCTAAGGGCCCTTGGACTAAACACGCCCCCAGGTGGTAAGGGTAGGTAACAACACATCCGCCACGCTGATCCTCAACACAGGGTCCCCTCAGGGGTGCATGCTCAGTCCCCTCCTGTACTCCCTGTTCACTCATGACTGCACGGCCAGGCACGACTCCAACACCATCATTAAGTTTGCTGATGACACAACAGTGGTAGGCCTGATCAACGACAACGATGAGACAGCCTATAGGGAGGAGGTCAGAGACCTGGCAGTGTGGTACCAGGAAAACAACCTCTCCCTCAATGTGAGCAAGATAAAGGAGATGATTGTGGACTACAGGAAAAGAAGGACCGAGCACGCCCCCATCGACGGGGCTGCAGTGGAGCAGGTTGAGCAGGTTGAGAGCTTCAAGTTCCTTGGCGTCCACATCACCAACAAACTAACATGGTCCAAGCACACCAAGACAGTCGTGAAGAGGACACGACAAAACCTATTCCCCCTCAGGAGACTGAAAAGATTTGGCATGGGTCCTACAGCTGCACCCTTGAGAGCATCCTGACTGGTTGCATCACTGCCTGGTATGGCAACTGCTCAGCCTCCGACCGCAAGGCACTACAGAGGGTAGTGCGTACGGCCCAGTACATCACTGGGACCAAGCTTCCTGCCATCCAGAACCTCCTCTCTATACCAGGCAATGTCAGAGGAAGGCCCTAAAAATGGTCAAAGACTCCAGCCACCCCAGTCATAGACTGTTCTCTCTGCTACCGCATGGCAAGCAGTACTGGAGCACAAAGTCTAGGTTCAAGAGGCTCCTAAGTAATTGCTACCCCAAAGCCATAAGACTCCTGAACAGCTAATCAAATGGCTACCCAGACTATTTACATTGCCCCCCCTCCCCCTCCCCCAGAACGCTGCTGCTACTCTCTGTTATTATCTATGTATAGTCACCTTAATAACTCTACCGACATGTACATATTACCTCAATTACCTCGACACCGGTGCCCCCGCACATTGACTCTGTACCGGTACCCCCTGTATATAGCCTCCACATTGACTGTGCACTGGTACCCCCTGTATATAGCCTCCACATTGACTGTGCACTGGTACCCCCTGTATATAGCCTCCACATTGACTCTGTACCGGTACCCCCTGTATATAGCCTCCACATTGACTCTGTACCGGTACCCCCTGTATATAGCCTCCACATTGACTCTGTACCGGTACCCTCTGTATATAGCCTCCACATTGACTCTGTACCGGTACCCCCTGTAAATAGCCTCCACATTGACTCTGTACCGGTACCCTCTGTATATAGCCTCCACATTGACTCTGTACCGGTACCCTCTGTATATAGCCTCCACATTGACTCTGTACCAGTACCCCCTGTATAAAGCCCCACTATTGTTATTTCCTGCTGCTCTTTAATAATTGTTATTTTTATCTCTTACCTTTTTTATAGGTATTTTCTTTAAAACTTAATTGTTGGTTAAGGGCTTGTAAGTAAGCACTTCACTGTAAGGTCTACTACTGTTGTATTTGGTGCATGTGACAAATACATTTCATTTGATTTGAATGACACTAGAAAACATCAATTCAACTGCAATAACATATGAATTACACTAAACAAACAATCGTTCAGGGCAAATCTGTTATCTGTCCCCACTACAGGTGTGGCAAGCCAGCAACATACCACCCTGCATTACACTGCTGGCTTGCTTCTGAAGCTAAGCAGGGTTGGTCCTGGTCAGTTCCTGGATGGGAGACCAGATGGTGCTGGAAGTGGTGTTGGAGGGCCAGTAGGAGGCATTCTTTCCTCTGGTCCAAAAAAATATCCCAAATCCCCCCGCAGGAGACTGATTGGGGGTGCTACCCTGTGTAGGGTGCTGTCTTTTGGATGGGACGTTAAACGGGTGTCCTGACTCTCTGAGGTCATTAAAGATTCCACGGCACTTATCGTAGGAGTGTTAACCCTGGTGTCCTGGTTAAATTCCCAAGCTGTCCCTCATACCATCACGGTCACTTAATCATCCCCAGCTTACAATTGGCTCATTCATCCCCCCCTCTCCCCTGCAACTATTCCCCAGGTCGTTTCTGTAAATGAGAACGTGTTCTCAGTCAATTTACCTGGTAATGAAAAGGTAGCCTAGTGGTTAGAGCATTAGGCCAGTAACTGAAAGGTTGCTAGATAAAAACCCTGAGCTGACCAGGTAAAATCTGTCGTGAACTGTTCCTAGGCTGTTCCACTGTTCCTAGGCCGTCATCGTAGTTAAATAAAATATAGGAAGTGATTTCCCCGCTATGTATTGGCACTGAGCTCTCAGGCCTTATCTTTCTCCACTAGAGGGAGTCATTTCCCACCAGTTGCTATGGATTGGCACTGAGCTCTCCGGCATAAACAGAAGGCGTTCATCTAGTTTACTGACTAGACATGAGGTCAGAGTTAACGTTACAGATTAAAATAGTCTGATATTATAATTTAGGCTTGAATCAGAAATGCATATAAACAAAGGAATAAGATGAACACACAGCTATTCAGAGAATTGCCATACAGTCCTATGCCACAATTTTGACATGGCAAGTGAGATTTATTTGGTTGAACTCAGTGCTGACCTTCCTTCTAAAATAACAGTAGGATAATAGCCTTTCTGTTCGCTTCGAGACTATTGGAGACGTCTAAAGACAGTGTCAACTGAACGGCCTGCTTCGTGCATTTCAGGGTAATTCCATTCGGGTCATTAGGCTACAGAATATTTGTTAAGGCATCACACCATTCTCAAGCTATACGATACATTCTGAACGAAAACACCACAAAGGATCTGCTTTGAATATTGTATGACCAGTAAAATTCGACTGTTTGGAGGACACCCATCCCGGCCATACTGCGGCCACTATCTATCTCCAGCAGGCTCGAGGCTCTGCCCCGGAACGTGTATTCATCCCACTGTGGTTATCATCCGGGATTGCGCTGCAATAAAACTTTCGTCCATCTGCTTTGACATCTCGGCGACTCCCGCGTTCTCTGCTAAAGCAAAGAGCGAGGACATTATTCAATCGCTATTAGGTCTACCTACAGAACGATTATTTATCAGGCTCGCGTGTGTTCTTGTTTTGGTGTTCCATACCGAAACGTATCTAAATGATGACATTGCCTAGGATTAGCTAGATGACTATTCGTTTTCCAATGTACCCAAAGAGGGAAGCCTGATGCTATGAGGGTGTTTTGACACATCAAAGTGACGCGTGTGATGTTAGTTGTTTATCAGCAACAGGAATCAAGGATATTCGTAATGCAGTTTGTTACGTTTGAAGGCGGTTACATTGGAACAATGTATCATAATGGCATCACGTCTCGTGCCTGGGAAGCGAATTGACGATGGATTGTTGTTACATTGTAGCTACCCGATTGTAAATAGTTGACTTCTTTTTTTGCGTGTTATTGGTGAGCTATTTTTCCATTACGTGGAGATGGTGATTATATTTTTCCAGCGTGCCCTTCATCGTCATCATTCGGCTCCTGTGTTCCATTTTTGAATTTCTTCGAGGCTGACACGTATGCTACAGTAAGGACTTTATCACAGAATACACAAACATGGGAACTCAGATTACTGGCACTGGAAGAAAAAGAATCCCCAACAGGGAGAGACTGACCGCAGAGGACGATGCCCTCAATCAAATCGCTCGAGAGGTACGTTTTGGGATATGATTTTCCTTCTTATTTTGGGAGGCAATGCTCGTCATACTGCGCCAAACCTATTCCACGGAGTGCCTTCAATTTAAGCCTATTTTATACATATACATATATTATGCCAACATAAAGACACGAGCATGTCTATCATACTTGTAAAGTATAGCCTAGACCAGACGTTCCCAACCTGGGGTAGTAGGACCCCTGGGGGTACTTGGCCTATCCACAGGGGGTATTTAAGAAGACTCTTGAGACTATAACCTTACTGGTAAAATGCACACGAGGGGGTACTTCAGGGGTACTCCGGACAGAGCTAAATTTAGTTGGTGGTATAGTAACCGAAAAAGGTTGGGAACCACTAGCCTAGGCTACACTAGGACTATTCAAAAACCATGCATCAGTTGCTGCAGCCCCACACCCTCCTCAACTGACGAACACAGCGTGGTAATTATTATTCACTGGGGGTAATGGATGTGTATCGTGCTGCCTCTCCGATGCTGTATGCAAGGCATTCCCTGGACTAACAGACAAAGAGGCATTATTTGTAAAAGGAACCACGGACATTGTTTGCTTGGCCTACATAAACTGGCATGTGGCTGGACAGTGGATCAAAGTGACACAATGAATGGGGGAATTGTTGAGGGGTAAATTGCTTGATAAAGACAACTGGGGATGACCTTCGTGGCAAGGACACGTTTACACGTTGAAATGGGTACCAACTGTAATGTTAGACTTCCTAGCTATTGATCCATGTCCTATTCATCTGTCATCTATCATCTATCACCTGTCATTTATCACCTATCACCTGTCATCTGTCACCTATCACATATCATCTATCACCTGTCATTTATCACCTATCACCTGTCATTTATCACCTATCACCTGTCATCTGTCACCTATCATCTATCACCTGTCATTTATCACCTATCACCTGTCATCTGTCACCTATCATCTATCACCTGTCATTTATCACCTATCACCTGTCATCTGTCACCTATCATATGTCATATATCACCTATCATATATCATCTATCACATATCATCTATCACATATCATCTATCATCTATCATATATCATCTATCATATATCATCTATCATATATCATCTATCATCTATCACCTATCATATATCATCTATCACATATCATCTATCATATATCATCTATCACATATCATCTATCATATATCATCTATCATCTATCACCTGTCATCTGTCACCTATCATATGTCATATATCACCTATCATCTATCACCTGTCATTTATCATCTATCACCTGTCATTTATCACCTATCACCTGTCATCTGTCACCTATCATATGTCATATATCACCTATCATATATCATTCTATCATATATCATCTATCATCTATCACCTATCATCTATCCATCAATCATCCATCATCTATCACCTATTGATCTATCATCTATCACCTATTCATCTATCATCTATCCATGACGCTTATTAAAGAAGCAGGAAAGAGCGAGTGAGAGAGAGAAAAAGATAGATGTAGGTCATACTGCAATGAGAGGTGCATCTCAATATGAGAGGGAGTCTGAACTGGCTTCCTTCCCTGGTCTCCTCCTCTCTTTACAACAATTTGAGGTCACACGATAGGTGAAAACAAATCAGTGCAGACAGAAGATAAAGTAAACCACATCATATCCAGCAGATGCTTTTAAACACTTTTCATGTGGCAATCTCAGCAGGAATTGAACCCACAACCCTAGCATTGTAAGCGTCACGCCACACTTACTGAGCCACAGAGGACCACATGTGATGTGAGATTATGTTTTTTTGGGTGTAGGAAACACAATCAGAAGTTGATGGGGATACAATCATAGGGAGATTGACAGACAGTTTGTCATCATACTATATTGAAGTCTGGCACCAGGTAGCCTAGTAGTTAGAACTTTGGGCCAAAAGGTTACTGGATCAAATCCCTGAGCTGACAAGGTAAAAATCTGTTGTCCCCCCCCTGAATAAGGTAGTTAACCCACTGTTCCCTGTTAGGCTGTCATTGTAAATAAGAATTTGTTCTTGCCGAGTTAAAATAAAAAAGTCCAGGACTCTAGTGAGACTCTGGCTAGTATTTGTAAGGACAGGCTTCTGACCAACTTTAGACTGAAGTCTGTTGACCAGTGACCACAACATCTTGAAAATATTGACTTGCTGCGCCCGGTGCCCATTGCCCGGTGCCCATTGCCCGGTGCCCATTGCCCGGTGCCCATTGCCCGGTGCCCATTGCCCATTGTCCGGTGCCCATTGCCCGGTGCCCATTGCCCATTGCCCGGTGCCCATTGCCCGGTGCCCATTGCCCGGTGCCCATTGCAAATGGCCTCCAAACTGTCACTAGAGCCCAGCTCTTCCATCTTCATCTGGTTGATTTTATCAACATGTAATCCCGGTCCTTGATGATGTTAAAACAACTCACCAGTGTAATGCTGTGCTGTAGGTTTTCTGACCAGCCATGACTGTAAACTGAAGGAAAAGCCTCACTATGTGGACCATAATATTCCCCCTGAAAGGTTCTAAATGTCCTCACTAGATATCAAAGGGCTTGTTATGCTCTCCTGCTCCCCTGCCATTCTTCTAAATAAAGAAGTATACAGGGTAATAAGTCAATGTGCAGTAAGAATCATGTGTTGGTACAAAAACACAGAAAGGTTCTATTAGTCAGAACCACTAGTCAGATCCTTGAACACATAAACGTCCCTAATTGTCATGGGTGTGGTGGGAGCTAAGCAACCAGGAAGGCAGTATTTTGTTTAGTGCTGACATCAGAGGAGGGCTTAGTCACCATATGAGTGACAACATGATGTGAAGGCACTTCAGAAGACACTCCCACCCACATGCTAATGAGAATACGGTCTGAAATGGGATGTTGTCATCCTGGAATATAATAACACACTGTGTGCCTCATAACAGTGTTGACAAAGCTATACAGCTGTTCTTAAGCAGAATATGGGGTTGTTTTGAACACACACACACACACAGACACACAGACACACACACACACACACACACACACACACACACACACACACACACACACACAGAGGAATTTTCAAATGCAACTACTACTTCCTCCAGTCTTCCTCCAGTCCTGTCTCTCTCCCATCTCTACACACTATAATCTATGGCACTGATAAGACTCCATAATACTCCAGTCCTGTCTCTCTCCCATCTCTACACACTATAATCTATGGCACTGATAAGACTCCATAATACTCCAGTCCTGTTTCTCTCCCATCTCTACACACTATAATCTATGGCACTGATAAGACTCCATAATACTCCAGTCCTGTCTCTCTCCCATCTCTACACACTATAATCTATGGCACTGATAAGACTCCATAATACTCCAGTCCTGCCTCTCTCCCATCTCTACACACTATAATCTATGGCACTGATAAGACTCCATAATACTCCAGTCCTGCCTCTCTCCCATCTCTACACACTATAATCTATGGCACTGATAAGACTCCATAATACTCCAGTCCTGTCTCTCTCCCATCTCTACACACTATAATCTATGGCACTGATAATACTCCATAATACTCCAGTCCTGTCTCTCTCCCATCTCTACACACTATAATCTATGGCACTGATAAGAATCCATAATACTCCATCCAGTCTGTTGGAAATGGTTCTCAATGAGACATCAAGTGTCTCTCAAACCAAACCAAGTGCAGTGAGGCCTGAAGCCCCCAGTCATGTGATAACAAACCGTTGAGAGCTGCAGATGACAGACAGACATCATTAATCCAGGGCCCAGAGCACGATGTTGTCATCAACTCATTCTGCTGTCATGCCAGTGATATTCAGCAGGTACCTGCTAGTCATATCATTAGTGCCAGGGTGTTGTTTGACAGTGATATAAACAGGTACCTGCTAGTCATATCATTAGTGCCAGAGTGTTGTTTGACAGTGATATAAACAGGTACCTGCTAGTCATATCATTAGTGCCAGAGTGTTGTTTGACAGTGATATAAACAGGTACCTGCTAGTCATATCATTAGTGCCAGGGTGTTGTTTGACAGTGATATAAACAGGTACCTGCTAGTCATATCATTAGTGCCAGGGTGCTGTTTGACAGTGATATAAACAGGTACCTGCTAGTCATATCATTAGTGCCAGAGTGTTGTTTGACTGTGATATAAACAGGTACCTGCTAGTCATATCATTAGTGCCAGAGTGTTGTTTGACTGTGATATAAACAGGTACCTGCTAGTCATATCATTAGTGCCAGAGTGTTGTTTGACTGTGATATAAACAGGTACCTGCTAGTCATATCATTAGTGCCAGAGTGTTGTTTGACAAATAACAGACAGGCCAGATTCAGAATCCTTAGTCAATGGTGTTAGGGGGTGTGTCCCTGTGGAATTAGGAGGAATTAACAGATAGACAGCTCCAGTATTAAAAGGAGGGGGGGGGGGGTGGGGGGCAGTACAGGGGTCCATGGTGGGCTTGGGTCGGGGGTATGTGAGGGGGAAGCGATAGGCTTTTGGCTGACTTTCATGTTCTAGCTGGTGAAGTCTGACCTACTAGGCAAGCTGACAGCTGTTCCCTTGGGTGCACATTTATGTGTGTATTGGTGTATGTACATGTTCATGTGTGTGTGTCCACTTTTGTGTGCGGGTGTGTTTGTGTATATGTGTGCATGCGATCTGTGCACGTGTGTGTTTGTGTGTAAAAGCACTCAGCAGCCACTCTGCACCAGGGGATTGGACTGTGTCTATGCCAGTGACCTGCATCTCTTAAGCCTCTCAGCATCATCCACATCCTGCTTTAATCGCAGGTTGACATTTATTGTCACGAGTCTTGTCCTGAAGGCAGAACTGAGCGAGTTCCCCTTAGATAGACCAGCTGGAAAGTCAAAATTGGCTATATTGTAAAAATTACTGAAAACAAAAATGTGCTTTTTGATCTTAATTTAAGGTTAGGGTTAGGCATTAGGGTTAGCAGTCTGGTTAAGGTTAGGGATAGGCATTAGGTTTAGCAGTCTGGTTAAGGTTAGGGTTAGGCATTAGGGTTAGCAGTCTGGTTAAGGTTAGGGTTAAGGTTAGGGTTAGGCATTAGGGTTAGCAGTCTGGTTAAGGTTAGGGATAAGGTTAGGGTTAGGCATTAGGGTTAGCAGTCTGGTTAAGGTTAGGGATAAGGTTAGGGTTAGGCATTAGGGTTAGCAGTCTGGTTAAGGTTAGAGATAAGGTTAGGGTTAGGCATTAGGGTTAGCAGTCTGGTTAAGGTTAGGGATAAGGTTAGGGTTAGGCATTAAAGTTAGCAGTCTGGTTAAGGTTATGGTTAGGCATTAGGGTTAGCAGTCTGGTTAAGGTTAGGGTTGGGCATTAGGGTTAGCAGTCTGGTTAAGGTTAGGGATAAGGTTAGGGTTAGGCATTAGGGTTAGCAGTCTGGTTAAGGTTAGGGTTAAGGTTAGGGTTAGGTATTAGGGTTAGCAGTCTGGTTAAGGTTAGGGATAAGGTTAGGGTTAGGTATTAGGGTTAGCAGTCTGGTTAAGGTTAGGGATAAGGTTAGGGTTAGGCATTAGGGTTAGCAGTCTGGTTAAGGTTAGGGATAAGGTTAGGGTTAGGCATTAGGGTTAGCAGTCTGGTTAAGGTTAGGGTTAAGGTTAGGGTTAGGTATTAGGGTTAGCAGTCTGGTTAAGGTTAGGGATAAGGTTAGGTTTAAAATCCTCCTCCTATGACTTTGTGGCTGTGCCAGCTAGCACTCTGCAGAGCTGCCTCCAGAACAAGATTCATGAAGAAAAACGTGAACCTGCACTTTAATCACTGCTGGAGTAGTGTCATGGCAACAGTAACCAGCTTTTACTGTATTCTGGCTAAATCATTAATCATGTCTCAAAACAATATTTGACCCATTTAATCTAAAAGGGATTCCCAACGAGTGAGGTTGGGTGAGGTGGCAGGCGATTAGTGAAGTGTGATGAACAGGCGATTGGTCTAGACTTCCAGCTAGCTACCTTTGACCTCCCATCAGTGATGATGATTCAATACATCTACTGAGTCAGAGGCCTAACCTTCCTTCCTTGAAGTGCTGTAGTCACTGTTGTCTGAAATGATCGGACAGGTGAATGTAAAGGTTTGACTGCATAGCTTACAGCGACACAGGCATGCCAGATATCTGAAACATGGAGTCATTGCTACATGTACCGGCTCTCTTAACTTGTCCTCACTGACTGTGTTGACATTAGGGGATGTGACTGTACTGCCACCCTTCTCCCTCCCCTCACCTCCATCAGCATGTTGGGCATCACGGCAGAGCAATTTTGTCCATTAAGTGTCTTTATAATATGGTCTAAAGAGCCTAACACACACACACACACACACACACACACACACACACACACACACACACACACACACACACACACACACACACACACACACAGCAGAAGTCTGCTGCTCTTCAAAGTGCATAAATCTCTGCATGAGGCTCCTCCTAAGAAGATTACCACAGTAAAATGCTGCTATGTATACATCAGGGCACTGGCCTGTACAGGGATGTATCAGACAGACAGACACCATGTGTTCTCTGCATGGACATTAGTCTCAAACACCCTAGAAAACTCCAAGCTAAGTGCTCAACCCCCACTACTGCTTCAACACATCATGAGACTAGAATGTACTGTTATAGTATTATGGGGTTGTCACAACACACCTGAATGGGAAACTCTACTCTGCCCCCAAACAAGGCCTCATGAGCACAGCATGAGACTAGAATGTACTGTTATAGTATTATGGGGTTGTCACAACACACCTGAATGGGAAACTCTACTCTGCCCCCCAACAAGGCCTCATGAGCACAGCATGAGACTAGAATGTACTATAAAGTACAGTGCATTACGCTTTTACTAAACTATTTAGGTTAAAGTGATCAACCGTTTATAATGATCACATTTTCCTGCACTTATGTGTTCACGATGGGGCGAAGCCTAACTTTCATTGAGGTCAACGGCAGAACAGAGGATTTCGTCCTAACGGGAAGCTAGGATTTGCCCCTATGAGAGGAGTGCACTGAATAACTTCCAAGAGACTTTATTTTCCAGTAAGTGTTGAGGTGGCCCTTCCCTCTGCTCTCACTCAGAGAGCCTGGCTAGGAATAGATCCGTAGGGATGCATCATGCCTGTGAAGGTCTTGACACTGGTGAAGGAAAACATCTGGAGTTACAAAGCTGTTCTGCTTTTAAGCCTCCATGAGGTCTGTTCTGGATGGGAGCTGCTGCTGTCCAGGCCGACTAGTGTAAAGCTTCCAGGCCTCTAATAGTACTGACCAGTGCTGCTGCTGTCCAACCCGACTAGTGTAAAGCTTCCAGGCCTCTAATAGTACTGACCAGTGCTGCTGCTGTCCAGGCCGACTAGTGTAAAGCTTCCAGGTCTCTAATAGTACTGACCAGTGCTGCTGCTGTCCAGGCCGACTAGTGTAAAGCTTCCAGGCCTCTAATAGTACTGACCAGTGCTGCTGCTGTCCAAGCCGACTAGTGTAAAGCTTCCAGGCCTCTAATAGTACTGACCAGTGCTGCTGCTGTCCAGGCCGACTAGTGTAAAGCTTCCAGGTCTCTAATAGTACTGACCAGTGCTGCTGCTGTCCAGGCCGACTAGTACAAGCTTCCAGGTCTCTAATAGTACTGACCAGTGCTGCTGCTGTCCAGGCCGACTAGTGTAAAGCTTCCAGGCCTCTAATAGTACTGACCAGTGCTGCTGCTGTCCAACCCGACTAGTGTAAAGCTTCCAGGCCTCTAATAGTACTGACCAGTGCTGCTGCTGTCCAGGCCGACTAGTGTAAAGCTTCCAGGTCTCTAATAGTACTGACCAGTGCTGCTGCTGTCCAGGCCGACTAGTGTAAAGCTTCCAGGCCTCTAATAGTACTGACCAGTGCTGCTGCTGTCCAAGCCGACTAGTGTAAAGCTTCCAGGCCTCTAATAGTACTGACCAGTGCTGCTGCTGTCCAGGCCGACTAGTGTAAAGCTTCCAGGTCTCTAATAGTACTGACCAGTGCTGCTGCTGTCCAGGCCGACTAGTACAAGCTTCCAGGTCTCTAATAGTACTGACCAGTGCTGCTGCTGTCCATGCCGACTAGTGTAAAGCTTCCAGGTCTCTAATAGTACTGACCAGTGCTGCTGCTGTCCAGGCCGACTAGTGTAAAGCTTCCAGGCCTCTAATAGTACTGACCAGTGCTGCTGCTGTCCAGGCCGACTAGTGCAAAGCTTCCAGGTCTCTAATAGTACTGACCAGTGCTGCTGCTGTCCAGGCCGACTAGTGTAAAGCTTCCAGGCCTCTAATAGTACTGACCAGTGCTGCTGCTGTCCAGGCCGACTAGTGTAAAGCTTCCAGGCCTCTAATAGTACTGACCAGTGTTGCTGCTGTCCAAGCCGACTAGTGTAAAGCTTCCAGGCCTCTAATAGTACTGACCAGTGCTGCTGCTGTCCAGGCCGACTAGTGTAAAGCTTCCAGGTCTCTAATAGTACTGACCAGTGCTGCTGCTGTCCAGGCCGACTAGTGTAAAGCTTCCAGGTCTCTAATAGTACTGACCAGTGCTGCTGCTGTCCAGGCCGACTAGTACAAGCTTCCAGGTCTCTAATAGTACTGACCAGTGCTGCTGCTGTCCAGGCCGACTAGTGTAAAGCTTCCAGGCCTCTAATAGTACTGACCAGTGCTGCTGCTGTCCAGGCCGACTAGTGTAAAGCTTCCAGGCCTCTAATAGTACTGACCAGTGTTGCTGCTGTCCAAGCCGACTAGTGTAAAGCTTCCAGGCCTCTAATAGTACTGACCAGTGCTGCTGCTGTCCAGGCCGACTAGTGTAAAGCTTCCAGGTCTCTAATAGTACTGACCAGTGCTGCTGCTGTCCAGGCCGACTAGTGTAAAGCTTCCAGGTCTCTAATAGTACTGACCAGTGCTGCTGCTGTCCAGGCCGACTAGTACAAGCTTCCAGGTCTCTAATAGTACTGACCAGTGCTGCTGCTGTCCAGGCCGACTAGTGTAAAGCTTCCAGGCCTCTAATAGTACTGACCAGTGCTGCTGCTGTCCAGGCCGACTAGTGTAAAGCTTCCAGGCCTCTAATAGTACTGACCAGTGCTGCTGCTGTCCAAGCCGACTAGTGTAAAGCTTCCAGGCCTCTAATAGTACTGACCAGTGCTGCTGCTGTCCAGGCCGACTAGTGTAAAGCTTCCAGGTCTCTAATAGTACTGACCAGTGCTGCTGCTGTCCAGGCCGACTAGTACAAGCTTCCAGGTCTCTAATAGTACTGACCAGTGCTGCTGCTGTCCAGGCCGACTAGTGTAAAGCTTCCAGGCCTCTAATAGTACTGACCAGTGTTGCTGCTGTCCAAGCCGACTAGTGTAAAGCTTCCAGGCCTCTAATAGTACTGACCAGTGCTGCTGCTGTCCAGGCCGACTAGTGTAAAGCTTCCAGGTCTCTAATAGTACTGACCAGTGCTGCTGCTGTCCAGGCCGACTAGTGTAAAGCTTCCAGGTCTCTAATAGTACTGACCAGTGCTGCTGCTGTCCAGGCCGACTAGTACAAGCTTCCAGGTCTCTAATAGTACTGACCAGAGCTGCTGCTGTCCAGGCCGACTAGTGTAAAGCTTCCAGGCCTCTAATAGTACTGACCAGTGCTGCTGCTGTCCAGGCCGACTAGTGTAAAGCTTCCAGGCCTCTAATAGTACTGACCAGTGCTGCTGCTGTCCAAGCCGACTAGTGTAAAGCTTCCAGGCCTCTAATAGTACTGACCAGTGCTGCTGCTGTCCAGGCCGACTAGTGTAAAGCTTCCAGGTCTCTAATAGTACTGACCAGTGCTGCTGCTGTCCAGGCCGACTAGTACAAGCTTCCAGGTCTCTAATAGTACTGACCAGTGCTGCTGCTGTCCAGGCCGACTAGTGTAAAGCTTCCAGGCCTCTAATAGTACTGACCAGTGCTGCTGCTGTCCAGGCCGACTAGTGCAAAGCTTCCAGGTCTCTAATAGTACTGACCAGTGCTGCTGCTGTCCAGGCCGACTAGTGTAAAGCTTCCAGGCCTCTAATAGTACTGACCAGTGCTGCTGCTGTCCAGGCCGACTAGTGTAAAGCTTCCAGGCCTCTAATAGTACTGACCAGTGTTGCTGCTGTCCAACCCGACTAGTGTAAAGCTTCCAGGCCTCTAATAGTACTGACCAGTGCTGCTGCTGTCCAAGCCGACTAGTGCAAAGTTTCCAGGTCTCTAATAGTACTGACCAGTGCTGCTGCTGTCCAGGCCGACTAGTGTAAAGCTTCCAGGCCTCTAATAGTACTGACCAGTGCTGCTGCTGTCCAGGCCGACTAGTGTAAAGCTTCCAGGCCTCTAATAGTACTGACCAGTGCTGCTGCTGTCCAGGCCGACTAGTGTAAAGCTTCCAGGCCTCTAATAGTACTGACCAGTGCTGCTGCTGTCCAGGCCGACTAGTGTAAAGCTTCCAGGCCTCTAATAGTACTGACCAGTGCTGCTGCTGTCCAGGCCGACTAGTGCAAGCTTCCAGGCCTCTAATAGTACTGACCAGTGCTGCTGCTGTCCAGGCCGACTAGTGCAAAGCCTCCAGGTCTCTAATAGTACTGACCAGTGCTGCTGCTGTCCAGGCCGACTAGTGCAAGCTTCCAGGCCTCTAATAGTACTGACCAGTGCTGCTGCTGTCCAGGCCGACTAGTGCAAAGCTTCCAGGCCTCTAATAGTACTGACCAGTGCTGCTGCTGTCCAACCCGACTAGTGCAAAGCTTCCAGGCCTCTAATAGTACTGACCAGTACTGCTGCTGTCCAACCCGACTAGTGTAAAGCTTCCAGGTCTCTAATAGTACTGACCAGTGCTGCTGCTGTCCAGGCCGACTAGTGCAAAGCTTCCAGGTCTCTAATAGTACTGACCAGTGCTGCTGCTGTCCAACCCGACTAGTGTAAAGCTTCCAGGTCTCTAATAGTACTGACCAGTGCTGCTGCTGTCCAGGCCGACTAGTGCAAAGCTTCCAGGCCTCTAATAGTACTGACCAGTGCTGCTGCTGTCCAGGCCGACTAGTGTAAAGCTTCCAGGTCTCTAATAGTACTGACCAGTGCTGCTGCTGTCCAACCCGACTAGTACAAGCTTCCAGGTCTCTAATAGTACTGACCAGTGCTGCTGCTGTCCAGGCCGACTAGTGTAAAGCTTCCAGGTCTCTAATAGTACTGACCAGTGCTGCTGCTGTCCAGGCCGACTAGTGCAAAGCTTCCAGGTCTCTAATAGTACTTACCAGTGCTGCTGCTGTCCAGGCCGACTAGTGTAAAGCTTCCAGGCCTCTAATAGTACTGACCAGTGCTGCTGCTGTCCAACCCGACTAGTGCAAAGCTTCCAGGTCTCTAATAGTACTGACCAGTGCTGCTGCTGTCCAACCCGACTAGTGCAAAGCTTCCAGGCCTCTAATAGTACTGACCAGTGCTGCTGCTGTCCAGGCCGACTAGTGTAAAGCTTCCAGGCCTCTAATAGTACTGACCAGTGCTGCTGCTGTCCAACCCGACTAGTGCAAAGCTTCCAGGCCTCTAATAGTACTGACCAGTGCTGCTGCTGTCCAGGCCGACTAGTGTAAAGCTTCCAGGTCTCTAATAGTACTGACCAGTGCTGCTGCTGTCCAGGCCGACTAGTGTAAAGCTTCCAGGTCTCTAATAGTACTGACCAGTGCTGCTGCTGTCCAGGCCGACTAGTGTAAAGCTTCCAGGTCTCTAATAGTACTGACCAGTGCTGCTGCTGTCCAGGCCGACTAGTGTAAAGCTTCCAGGTCTCTAATAGTACTGACCAGTGCTGCTGCTGTCCAGGCCGACTAGTGTAAAGCTTCCAGGCCTCTAATAGTACTGACCAGTGCTGCTGCTGTCCAGGCCGACTAGTGCAAAGCTTCCAGGTCTCTAATAGTACTGACCAGTGCTGCTGCTGTCCATGCCGACTAGTGTAAAGCTTCCAGGCCTCTAATAGTACTGACCAGTGGCTAGTTTTATCAGAGCAGTCTTTAAGAACTGGACTCGCGATTGACTCATTGGTCTAACGCACTGCATCTCAGTGCAAGAGGTTTCACTACAGTCCCTGGTTTGAATCCAGGCTGTATCACATCCGGCTGCGATTGGGAGTCCCATAGTGCGGCGCACCATTGGCCCAGTGTCGTCTGGGGTAGGCCGTCATTGTACATAAGAATTTGTTCTTAACTGACTTGTCTAGTTAAATAAAGGTTAAAAGAAACCAGGGGAGTGTTTTGTCTGGAAAGGGATGGATGCAGCCAGTTGTAAAAATCCTGGATTATATTTCTGGTATTTCTGTCCTGTATATAGGCCCACAATACGCGATCCAACGTTACTTTTTTGTGTGACCAGAGATATACAGTCATGGCTTGAAGCATAGACACCATTTTCACAGGTTCACCTTTCATTACTTTTTCCCCAATGAAATTGTATAAATTCTGTTAATTTAGTCATTCACTTTATTGTCACATGTCCCTAAACTTGAGTTTGATTTAGTGGCGATATTTCCAAAGATCCACTTAGTTTCACAACCCTAGTGGTTAAAATGACACTATGGAGGGTAGTGTATACAGCCCAGTACATCACTGGGGCCAAGCTTCCTGCAATCCAGGACCTCTATACCAGGCGGTGTCAAAGGATGACCCTAAAAATAGCCAAAGACTCCAGCCACCCTATAGTCATAGACTGTTCTCTCTGCTACAACATAGCAAGCGGCACCAGAGCACCAAGTCTAGGTCCAAGAGGCTTCTAAACAGCTTCTTCCCCCAAGCCATAAGACTGCTGAACAGTAAGAAAATGGGCTACCCCAACTATTTACATTGACCCCCACCTCCCCCCTTTCTTTATGCTGCTGCTACTCTCTGTTTATTATCGATGCACAGTCACTTTACCCCTACCTACATGTACATATTACCTCAATTACCTCTACTAACTTGTACCCCCCGCACATTGACTCGGTACCGGTACCCCCTGTATATTGCTTTTAATGAAAATGACAGATCTATAACTCACATTCCTCTGTGGATTTGGTTGTCACCCAACAAGTGACATATCACAGCTTTAAGGCAGGATGTGAATGAGTGTCTGCAATGATCCACAATGATTAATCTGATATGGTCTACACTTGTCTAGGCAGCCCCAGACCACCCTCCTCATCGGTCTCTGTTGACAGGCAGCCCCAGACCTCCACCCTCCTCATCAGTCTCTGTTGACAGGCAGCCCCCGAACACCCTCCTCATCGGTCTCTGTTGACAGGCAGCCCCAGACCACCCTCCTCATTGGTCTCTGTTGACAGGCAGCCCCAGAACACCCTCCTCATCGGTCTCTGTTGACAGGCAGCCCCAGACCACCCTCCTCATTGGTCTCTGTTGACAGGCAGCCCCAGACCACCCTCCTCATTGGTTTCTGTTGACAGGCAGCCCCAGACCTCCACCCTCCTCATTGGTCTCTGTTGACAGGCAGCCCCAGACCTCCACCCTCCTCATCGGTCTCTGTTGACAGGCAGCCCCAGACCACCCTCCTCATTGGTCTCTGTTGACAGGCAGCCCCAGACCTCCACCCTCCTCATTGGTCTCTGTTGACAGGCAGCCCCAGACCACCCTCCTCATTGGTCTCTGTTGACAGGCAGCCCCAGAACACCCTCCTCATCGGTCTCTGTTGACAGGCAGCCCCAGACCACCCTCCTCATCGGTCTCTGTTGACAGGCAGCCCCAGACCACCCTCCTCATTGGTCTCTGTTGACAGGCAGCCCCAGACCACCCTCCTCATTGGTCTCTGTTGACAGGCAGCCCCAGACCTCCACCCTCCTCATTGGTCTCTGTTGACAGGCAGCCCCAGACCACCCTCCTCATTGGTCTCTGTTGACAGGCAGCCCCAGACCACCCTCCTCATCGGTCTCTGTTGACAGGCAGCCCCAGACCACCCTCCTCATCGGTCTCTGTTAACAGGCAGCCCCAGACCTCCACCCTCCTCATCGGTCTCTGTTGACAGGCAGCCCCAGACCACCCTCCTCATTGGTCTCTGTTGACAGGCAGCCCCAGACCACCCTCCTCATCGGTCTCTGTTGACAGGCAGCCCCAGACCACCCTCCTCATTGGTCTCTGTTGACAGGCAGCCCCAGAACACCCTCCTCATCGGTCTCTGTTGACAGGCAGCCCCAGAACACCCTCCTCATCGGTCTCTGTTAACAGGCAGCCCCAGAACACCCTCCTCATCGGTCTCTGTTGACAGGCAGCCCCAGAACACCCTCCTCATCGGTCTCTGTTAACAGGCAGCCCCAGACCTCCACCCTCCTCATCGGTCTCTGTTGACAGGCAGACCAGGCAAGCTGTAAGGCAGGTTGGGCTAGGCAGGCTGCCATATGATTTCTTCACAGTGAAGGCCCATGAACCGGACTGAGTCTCACCAGGCTTACCTGCCTAATCTACCCTGACATAATCCTGTATCCTAAATCTCCTGAATAGTGCTGCAGTCTTTTGACCCAATGAGGCCACCGTACTGTACCAATGACGCTCAATGTGAGACTATGAGCCGGAGACTCACAGCGTGGAATGCTGCTTGTTACTAATGAATAACCCATGTGTCTCAGTCTCAAGGCAGCATCCAAGCTATTTCACTTCTCTCCAACAGCCAAGCCAGATTGAATCCTTGCCTCAGTCTCTCAGTTCTCTCTCTGCAGGTCCTTGACTGCTTGAGGCAATAGGCACACAGCAGTGCAGTCACATGTGGTTGTAATTAGTTAGTAACAGCTCTTTGCTTCACATTTTAGTGAAGATAAATACCTTTAGTGGTTATTGCATTTTCCTTCGTTTCTTGAGTTTGGTTTGTTTACTGGCTCGGCTGGCATTCTTATCCAGGTTCTATTTTCTGTTTTGTTTTGTATCGTTACCGTGATGGCGTTGAATGCTTGGCACCACTAGCTCTTTTGGAGTGAGAACATTAAGATTGCTCCTGAGTGGCACTGCGGTCTAAGACACTGCATCTCAGTGCAACAGGTGTCACTGCAGTCCCTGGTTCAAATCCAGGCTGCATCACATCCAGCTGTGATTGGGAGTCCCATAGGGCGGTGCACAATTGGCCCGGGGTCGGCCGTCATTGTAAATAAGAATTTGTTCTTAACTGACTTACCTAGTTAAATAAAGGTTGATAATTCAGTTACATTTCATCCTGTTCAATTCATGTTAAAGGTCCAATGCAGCCATTTATATCTCAATATTAAATCATTTCTGGGTAACAATTAAGTACCTTCCTGTCATTGTTTTCAATCAAAATGGTCAAAAAAAAAATTTTAAATAAGCTTTTTTTTAGCAAAGAGCAATTTTTCAAGCAAAAAAATGTATAGGACTGTCTGGTAGTGGTCTGTTAGTTAAAACTAGCTGTTATTGGCAGGGAGGTTTGGAACCCTCTTTCTTATTGGTCTATTAACTAATTTACTGTCTGAGGCAGGCCAAAACTCCATCCCACCACAACGGGCTGTGATTTCAGGAGGTCTTTTCAAACAGCTTTTACACTAAAAGGGCATTATCATAATGTTCACAATTTCACAGTATTATTCCAACCTCCTAGTGTGGAAATAGATATAAAACACAGGAAATGAATAATGTTTTTGATGGCACTGGGCCTTTAACAGCCTGTGTTCATTTACAAACAGTTGTGCAGTATTGCTGTTCAAACGGTTTCCTGTGTGCTGACTGCTATCTCCGTCCTCTCAACGAGCTGTGAAACAAACACAATGGGGAAACAGGCCTGACTGGATCAAGGCCTTTCCAGGCTAACATAAAGCGCCAGCCTCAACTAGCATTTACCTTTGTCTGTGTTGTAGTTAGGGAGAAGTGAGCCCTTCAGTAGCCTGATGATCTCTATAGTTACACCCTCTTCCATTGGCTCTGACTAAATCTTCCCAGGCCTGTGTGAACAATATGATCATTTGGCCTCCCATCACAATTCACAACGGTAATTGAAAGTGAACAGACCAGATGAACTGGAAAGACATTCACCCTTCCGGGTGGCCAAAAATAACTAATTGAAAGCCACGCCCTCAATAAGGCATGCCTCTGAATCTCCTCTACAATATTTTTGAACAGTATTTGCATATTTGCCAGCAGTCTTTGCACAACAATAACAAATAACATTGGAACTGTTCATTGAGGTTTGTTTTGTGGACCAAATAGATGTACTAGTCATCAATACATTCAAATATTTAGTGGCATGTAGTGGCATTTTTTTTTTTTAAGTTACAAATTACCATGACTGGGATGTGTTGCTGTGCAAATGACATGTAGGCCCATCTTTCAGTTAAACAATGTAATGACTTTTGCAATGGTGTATAGTGTACAAATTCTAGGGCCTGCTATGCAGATACCTAGAAGGCCAATGCAACACTTGATAGTGAGAGTTTGCAGGCCCCCCATAGCCAAGGGCCCCAGTGCACACACAATGCCAGCACTGCCTGGCCCTATGCCACTGCCCTCCTCTCTTCACAGTACTTATACACATTCAGATTGAGAGTATGACAGTGGAGGATGAACTGGAATGGTGCCATTGAATCCTCAAGGATCTTATGGATTTGATCTCTTCTGCAAATAGACAACGAAACAAGCATTACAGATGACATGGACATCAACAAGTGGAATCTGGGTATTTGGATATGTTTTACAGGGAATCAGATGTGCTTGGTTGTAGGCTGGGCTGTTGCTATGGGGAAGCAGTGTTGTTATGGTCAGAGTGAGGGTGGGTGTGTCCTCACCAGTGCCCAGACAGAAATGCTGGCTCATCCACAGCCTCTCTCAGTAATAAAACGACATAGGGAACACTCCCCTCTTGTGGCTGCTGCTAGTCCTGCGTTTTTCAGAATCACTTTAATTCTTGTGATTGAAGATTGTGGGAGAAGCTGTAAACGGGACGCATATGTTTCCTAAAGGCCACTTCAGTGGTGAACTAGAAAGTGAAAGCCGTTCTCATATGGTTTGGTTGTGGAATAGAGAGACAATCTTAAAGTAGTGGGTTTCTGTCCTGAATGGATTTTCTGTCTGCTGTTTCTCAGTTGAAGGTCTCAGTTGAAGGTAATCTGTTTAGTATTTTATTTTGGGGCCCTGATCTCAGCTTTCACTGAACGACTCGGGACCTTATTCATTTTTGGCGATGCAATCATGACCTCTGATAGCTGGTCTGGAAGCTCTGTGTCACCAGACCAGTAATCAGCTGATGCCATTAAAACGGGTGTGTGTGTGTGTGTGTGTGTGTGTGTGTGTGTGTGTGTGTGTGTGTGTGTGTGTGTGTGTGTGTGTGTGTGTGTGTGTGTGTGTGTGTGTGTGTGTGTGTGTGTGTGTGACTGAGTGGAGTAGTGTGTGAAATGACTGAAGCAAAGCTAGAAAAGACTGAAGCGAAACTAGAAACGACTGAAGCGAAACTAGAAACGACTGAAGTGGAACTAGAAACGACTGAAGCAGAACTAGAAAAGACTGAAGCAGAACTAGAAACGACTGAAGCAGAACTAGAATAGACTGAAGCAGAACTAGAAAAGACTGATCATTGGTATCAAATCATTTTTGTTCTTTGTTTAGAATAATATAATAACAATAATATTGGGCGGCAGGTAGCCTAATGGTTATAGTCTTGGGCAGGTGACCGAGAGGTTACTGAATCTAATTCCCAAGCTGACGAGGTAAAAATCTGTCGTTCTACCCCTGAACAAGGCAGTTAACCCACTGTTCCCCGGTAGGCTGTCATTGTAAATAAGAATTTGTTGTTAACTGACTTGCTTAGTTAAATAAATGTTTTTCTTTTTTTTTTTACAAAAATAATACCATACAGCGTATTAGAATAAGTGGATTACCTGGAACCTATACAGCAATCAGCTGTGTGTGTGTGTGTGTGTGTTAAGCATGGCTATTGGTCACCATGGCATTCTCTTAAACAATGAAATGAGTGACGAGATCACAGCAGCATTGATAACCAAATGCTAAAGGTTATTGAGGACGGGCAGACTTAAAAGCACTCTGATCTAATTTAACTTCAAAGGCTTGTTTCAAGCTATATTAGCCAGCTAGCTGCATAGTAAACACTAACAGAAAGACAGGAACCACAGCCTCAACACCAAGCTCCCAGTCCCTCACTCTTAGCTGCTATGGTAACGCTTCCCTCTCATTTGGAACTTAATAATGAACTATTATTTCATTAACTGGTTCCATGTCAATTACTACTTATTTGATGGCAGCACGGCTCAATGTGTCATCTTTACCTAATGGGCTTACTGAGTTTTATGTTGAACTTTCTGCTCAGCTTGCTCACGCTAACGCTAGCAGTAATGGCAGTCATTGCAGAGATAATGATTAGAGACCATGGAATATTGTATGGTCTGCTTTGATTTGACTGTTATACACCCTGTTGAATGTATAATGTCTTTCTCTGTCTGTGTCTTCTTCAGGCTGAGGCGAGACTGGCAGCGAAGCGGGCGGCCAGAGCAGAGGCACGGGAGATACGCATGAAGGAACTGGAGAGACAGCAGAAAGAGGTGACACACACACACCTCTGCACGGTGGTAATATACTTGACCAAAAACCTGTTTGTCTTCCATACTAACAACATGTCCTAACCTACTGTCTTTCTATTGTCCTGCCTTCTCTTCTCCGTGGTGTCCTGCTCCTTCTGTCCACCATGTTGTTTTAGATGTATCAAAGCCAGAAGGTAGGCCTCCATTTTGTTTTAGGTGTATCAAAGCCAGAAGGTAGGCCTCCTTGCTTCAAATGTTCTCCTTCTCTCTTTCCTGTTCACGTTACACTCCTATTGGCATCTGAATGCTAACTGTCGTTGTCAGATCAAAGATCAATGAATGTATCTTTCAAATCCCTTGACCTAAATCAAATCACTCGCTGTGTGTATCTTTTGTCAAACATGTACGGTTATTTGGGTTCAGCACTGTTAAAAAACAAGTCGCTTTTACCTCTCTATTTCCTTGTCTCTCCTTTCTAATGTCTTCCTTCCTCTGGTTTCCTCTTCCTGCCCTCTCCTCTCCACCCCCAGAAATACTATGGTCTGGACAACAAATGGGGCCACATTGAGCAGTGGATGGTAGGACGTGTACTGCAGTATAAGATCCCTGCTAGTTTCTGTTAGACTGCTGTGATTGCATGATGACTCTGATAATATAATACATACTGTCTGTTGAAACAGCTTACTGCACACTGATAATATAATATATACTGTCTGTTGAAACAGCTCACTGCACACTGATAATATAATATATACTGTCTGTTGAAACAGCTCACTGCACACTGATAATATAATATATACTGTCTGTTGAAACAGCTCACTGCACACTGATAATATAATATATACTGTCTGTTGAAACAGCTCACTGCACACTGATAATATAATACAGCTCACTGCACACTGATAATATAATATATACTGTCTGTTGAAACAGCTCACTGCACACTAATAATATAATATATACTGTCTGTTGAAACAGCTCACTGCACACTGATAATATAATACAGCTCACTGCACACTGATAATATAATATATACTGTCTGTTGAAACAGCTCACTGCAAACTGATAATATAATATATACTGTCTGTTGAAACAGCTCACTGCACACTAATAATATAATACAGCTCACTGCACACTGATAATATAATATATACTGTCTGTTGAAACAGCTCACTGCAAACTGATAATATAATATATACTGTCTGTTGAAACAGCTCACTGCAAACTGATAATATAATATATACTGTCTGTTGAAACAGCTCACTGCAAACTGATAATATAATATATACTGTCTGTTGAAACAGCTCACTGCACACTGATAATATAATATATACTGTCTGTTGAAACAGCTCACTGCACACTGATAATATAATACAGCTCACTGCACACTAATAATATAATACAGCTCACTGCACACTGATAATATAATATATACTGTCTGTTGAAACAGCTCACTGCACACTAATAATATAATATATACTGTCTGTTGAAACAGCTCACTGCACACTGATAATATAATACAGCTCACTGCACACTGATAATATAATATATACTGTCTGTTGAAACAGCTCACTGCAAACTGATAATATAATATATACTGTCTGTTGAAACAGCTCACTGCACACTAATAATATAATACAGCTCACTGCACACTGATAATATAATATATACTGTCTGTTGAAACAGCTCACTGCAAACTGATAATATAATATATACTGTCTGTTGAAACAGCTCACTGCAAACTGATAATATAATATATACTGTCTGTTGAAACAGCTCACTGCAAACTGATAATATAATATATACTGTCTGTTGAAACAGCTCACTGCACACTGATAATATAATATATACTGTCTGTTGAAACAGCTCACTGCACACTGATAATATAATACAGCTCACTGCACACTAATAATATAATACAGCTCACTGCACACTGATAATATAATATATACTGTCTGTTGAAACAGCTCACTGCACACTGATAATATAATATATACTGTCTGTTGAAACAGCTCACTGCACACTGATAATATAATATATACTGTCTGTTGAAACAGCTCACTGCATTCTGATAATATAATATATACTGTCTGTTGAAACAGCTCACTGCACACTGATAATATAATATATACTGTCTGTTGAAACAGCTCACTGCACACTGATAATATAATATATACTGTCTGTTGAAACAGCTCACTGCACACTGATAATATAATATATACTGTCTGTTGAAACAGCTCACTGCACACTGATAATATAATATATACTGTCTGTTGAAACAGCTCACTGCAAACTGATAATATAATATATACTGTCTGTTGAAACAGCTCACTGCAAACTGATAATATAATATATACTGTCTGTTGAAACAGCTCACTGCACACTGATAATATAATATATACTGTCTGTTGAAACAGCTCACTGCACACTGATAATATAATACAGCTCACTGCACACTAATAATATAATACAGCTCACTGCACACTGATAATATAATATATACTGTCTGTTGAAACAGCTCACTGCACACTAATAATATAATATATACTGTCTGTTGAAACAGCTCACTGCACACTGATAATATAATACAGCTCACTGCACACTGATAATATAATATATACTGTCTGTTGAAACAGCTCACTGCAAACTGATAATATAATATATACTGTCTGTTGAAACAGCTCACTGCACACTAATAATATAATACAGCTCACTGCACACTGATAATATAATATATACTGTCTGTTGAAACAGCTTACTGCACACTGATAATATAATATATACTGTCTGTTGAAACAGCTTACTGCACACTGATAATATAATATATACTGTCTGTTGAAACAGCTCACTGCACACTAATAATATAATACAGCTCACTGCACACTGGTAATATAATACAGCTCACTGCACACTGGTAATATAATATATACTGTCTGTTGAAACAGCTCACTGCACACTAATAATATAATACAGCTCACTGCACACTGATAATATAATACAGCTCACTGCACACTGATAATATAAGATATACTGTCTGTTGAAACAGCTCACTGCACACTGATAATATAATATATACTGTCTGTTGAAACAGCTCACTGCACACTGATAATATAATATATACTGTCTGTTGAAACAGCTCACTGCAAACTGATAATATAATATATACTGTCTGTTGAAACAGCTCATTGCATTCTGATAATATAATATATACTGTCTGTTGAAACAGCTCACTGCATTCTGATAATATAATATATACTGTCTGTTGAAACAGCTCACTGCACACTGATAATATAATATATACTGTCTGTTGAAACAGCTCACTGCAAACTGATAATATAATATATACTGTCTGTTGAAACAGCTCATTGCATTCTGATAATATAATATATACTGTCTGTTGAAACAGCTCACTGCACACTGATAATATAATATATACTGTCTGTTGAAACAGCTCACTGCACACTGATAATATAATATATACTGTCTGTTGAAACAGCTTACTGCACACTGATAATATAATATATACTGTCTGTTGAAACAGCTCACTGCACACTGATAATATAACATATACTGTCTGTTGAAACAGCTTACTGTACACTGATAATATAATATATACTGTCTGTTGAAACAGCTCACTGCACACTGATAATATAATATATACTGTCTGTTGAAACAGCTCACTGCAAACTGATAATATAATATATACTGTCTGTTGAAACAGCTCACTGCACACTAATAATATAATACAGCTCACTGCACACTGGTAATATAATACAGCTCACTGCACACTGGTAATATAATATATACTGTCTGTTGAAACAGCTCACTGCAAACTGATAATATAATATATACTGTCTGTTGAAACAGCTTACTGCACACTGATAATATAATATATACTGTCTGTTGAAACAGCTCACTGCACACTGATAATATAATATATACTGTCTGTTGAAACAGCTCACTGCACACTGGTAATATAATATATACTGTCTGTTGAAACAGCTCACTGCAAACTGATAATATAATATATACTGTCTGTTGAAACAGCTCACTGCGTTCTGATAATATAATATATACTGTCTGTTGAAACAGCTCACTGCACACTGATAATATAATATATACTGTCTGTTGAAACAGCTCACTGCACACTGATAATATAATATATACTGTCTGTTGAAACAGCTCACTGCACACTGATAATATAATATATACTGTCTGTTGAAACAGCTCACTGCACACTGATAATATAATATATACTGTCTGTTGAAACAGCTCACTGCACACTGGTAATATAATACAGCTCACTGCACACTGATAATATAATATATACTGTCTGTTGAAACAGCTTACTGCACACTGGTAATATAATATATACCATCTGTTGAAACAGCTTACTGCACACTGATAATATAATACAGCTCACTGCACACTGATAATATAATATATACTGTCTGTTGAAACAGCTCACTGCACACTGATAATATAATATATACTGTCTGTTGAAACAGCTTACTGCACACTGGTAATATAATACAGCTCACTGCACACTGATAATATAATATATACTGTCTGTTGAAACAGCTCACTGCACACTGATAATATAATATATACTGTCTGTTGAAACAGCTCACTGCACACTGATAATATAATATATACTGTCTGTTGAAACAGCTCACTGCACACTGGTAATATAATATATACTGTCTGTTGAAACAGCTCACTGCACACTGATAATATAATATATACTGTCTGTTGAAACAGCTCACTGCACACTGATAATATAATATATACTGTCTGTTGAAACAGCTCACTGCACACTGATAATATAATATATACTGTCTGTTGAAACAGCTCACTGCACACTGATAATATAATATATACTGTCTGTTGAAACAGCTTACTGCACACTGGTAATATAATACAGCTCACTGCACACTGATAATATAATATATACTGTCTGTTGAAACAGCTCACTGCACACTGATAATATAATATATACTGTCTGTTGAAACAGCTCACTGCACACTGATAATATAATATATACTGTCTGTTGAAACAGCTTACTGCACACTGGTAATATAATACAGCTCACTGCACACTGATAATATAATACAGCTCACTGCACACTGATAATATAATATACACTGTCTGTTGAAACAGCTTACTGCACACTGATAATATAATACAGCTCACTGCACACTGATAATATAATATATACTGTCTGTTGAAACAGCTCACTGCAAACTGATAATATAATATATACTGTCTGTTGAAACAGCTCACTGCACACTAATAATATAATACAGCTCACTGCACACTGATAATATAATATATACTGTCTGTTGAAACAGCTCACTGCAAACTGATAATATAATATATACTGTCTGTTGAAACAGCTCACTGCAAACTGATAATATAATATATACTGTCTGTTGAAACAGCTCACTGCAAACTGATAATATAATATATACTGTCTGTTGAAACAGCTCACTGCACACTGATAATATAATATATACTGTCTGTTGAAACAGCTCACTGCACACTGATAATATAATACAGCTCACTGCACACTAATAATATAATACAGCTCACTGCACACTGATAATATAATATATACTGTCTGTTGAAACAGCTCACTGCACACTAATAATATAATATATACTGTCTGTTGAAACAGCTCACTGCACACTGATAATATAATACAGCTCACTGCACACTGATAATATAATATATACTGTCTGTTGAAACAGCTCACTGCAAACTGATAATATAATATATACTGTCTGTTGAAACAGCTCACTGCACACTAATAATATAATACAGCTCACTGCACACTGATAATATAATATATACTGTCTGTTGAAACAGCTCACTGCAAACTGATAATATAATATATACTGTCTGTTGAAACAGCTCACTGCAAACTGATAATATAATATATACTGTCTGTTGAAACAGCTCACTGCAAACTGATAATATAATATATACTGTCTGTTGAAACAGCTCACTGCACACTGATAATATAATATATACTGTCTGTTGAAACAGCTCACTGCACACTGATAATATAATACAGCTCACTGCACACTAATAATATAATACAGCTCACTGCACACTGATAATATAATATATACTGTCTGTTGAAACAGCTCACTGCACACTGATAATATAATATATACTGTCTGTTGAAACAGCTCACTGCACACTGATAATATAATATATACTGTCTGTTGAAACAGCTCACTGCATTCTGATAATATAATATATACTGTCTGTTGAAACAGCTCACTGCACACTGATAATATAATATATACTGTCTGTTGAAACAGCTCACTGCACACTGATAATATAATATATACTGTCTGTTGAAACAGCTCACTGCACACTGATAATATAATATATACTGTCTGTTGAAACAGCTCACTGCACACTGATAATATAATATATACTGTCTGTTGAAACAGCTCACTGCAAACTGATAATATAATATATACTGTCTGTTGAAACAGCTCACTGCAAACTGATAATATAATATATACTGTCTGTTGAAACAGCTCACTGCACACTGATAATATAATATATACTGTCTGTTGAAACAGCTCACTGCACACTGATAATATAATACAGCTCACTGCACACTAATAATATAATACAGCTCACTGCACACTGATAATATAATATATACTGTCTGTTGAAACAGCTCACTGCACACTAATAATATAATATATACTGTCTGTTGAAACAGCTCACTGCACACTGATAATATAATACAGCTCACTGCACACTGATAATATAATATATACTGTCTGTTGAAACAGCTCACTGCAAACTGATAATATAATATATACTGTCTGTTGAAACAGCTCACTGCACACTAATAATATAATACAGCTCACTGCACACTGATAATATAATATATACTGTCTGTTGAAACAGCTTACTGCACACTGATAATATAATATATACTGTCTGTTGAAACAGCTTACTGCACACTGATAATATAATATATACTGTCTGTTGAAACAGCTCACTGCACACTAATAATATAATACAGCTCACTGCACACTGGTAATATAATACAGCTCACTGCACACTGGTAATATAATATATACTGTCTGTTGAAACAGCTCACTGCACACTAATAATATAATACAGCTCACTGCACACTGATAATATAATACAGCTCACTGCACACTGATAATATAAGATATACTGTCTGTTGAAACAGCTCACTGCACACTGATAATATAATATATACTGTCTGTTGAAACAGCTCACTGCACACTGATAATATAATATATACTGTCTGTTGAAACAGCTCACTGCAAACTGATAATATAATATATACTGTCTGTTGAAACAGCTCATTGCATTCTGATAATATAATATATACTGTCTGTTGAAACAGCTCACTGCATTCTGATAATATAATATATACTGTCTGTTGAAACAGCTCACTGCACACTGATAATATAATATATACTGTCTGTTGAAACAGCTCACTGCAAACTGATAATATAATATATACTGTCTGTTGAAACAGCTCATTGCATTCTGATAATATAATATATACTGTCTGTTGAAACAGCTCACTGCACACTGATAATATAATATATACTGTCTGTTGAAACAGCTCACTGCACACTGATAATATAATATATACTGTCTGTTGAAACAGCTTACTGCACACTGATAATATAATATATACTGTCTGTTGAAACAGCTCACTGCACACTGATAATATAACATATACTGTCTGTTGAAACAGCTTACTGTACACTGATAATATAATATATACTGTCTGTTGAAACAGCTCACTGCACACTGATAATATAATATATACTGTCTGTTGAAACAGCTCACTGCAAACTGATAATATAATATATACTGTCTGTTGAAACAGCTCACTGCACACTAATAATATAATACAGCTCACTGCACACTGGTAATATAATACAGCTCACTGCACACTGGTAATATAATATATACTGTCTGTTGAAACAGCTCACTGCAAACTGATAATATAATATATACTGTCTGTTGAAACAGCTTACTGCACACTGATAATATAATATATACTGTCTGTTGAAACAGCTCACTGCACACTGATAATATAATATATACTGTCTGTTGAAACAGCTCACTGCACACTGGTAATATAATATATACTGTCTGTTGAAACAGCTCACTGCAAACTGATAATATAATATATACTGTCTGTTGAAACAGCTCACTGCGTTCTGATAATATAATATATACTGTCTGTTGAAACAGCTCACTGCACACTGATAATATAATATATACTGTCTGTTGAAACAGCTCACTGCACACTGATAATATAATATATACTGTCTGTTGAAACAGCTCACTGCACACTGATAATATAATATATACTGTCTGTTGAAACAGCTCACTGCACACTGATAATATAATATATACTGTCTGTTGAAACAGCTCACTGCACACTGGTAATATAATACAGCTCACTGCACACTGATAATATAATATATACTGTCTGTTGAAACAGCTTACTGCACACTGGTAATATAATATATACCATCTGTTGAAACAGCTTACTGCACACTGATAATATAATATATACTGTCTGTTGAAACAGCTTACTGCACACTGGTAATATAATATATACTGTCTGTTGAAACAGCTCACTGCACACTGATAATATAATATATACTGTCTGTTGAAACAGCTTACTGCACACTGGTAATATAATACAGCTCACTGCACACTGATAATATAATATATACTGTCTGTTGAAACAGCTCACTGCACACTGATAATATAATATATACTGTCTGTTGAAACAGCTCACTGCACACTGATAATATAATATATACTGTCTGTTGAAACAGCTCACTGCACACTGGTAATATAATATATACTGTCTGTTGAAACAGCTCACTGCACACTGATAATATAATATATACTGTCTGTTGAAACAGCTCACTGCACACTGATAATATAATATATACTGTCTGTTGAAACAGCTCACTGCACACTGATAATATAATATATACTGTCTGTTGAAACAGCTCACTGCACACTGATAATATAATATATACTGTCTGTTGAAACAGCTTACTGCACACTGGTAATATAATACAGCTCACTGCACACTGATAATATAATATATACTGTCTGTTGAAACAGCTCACTGCACACTGATAATATAATATATACTGTCTGTTGAAACAGCTCACTGCACACTGATAATATAATATATACTGTCTGTTGAAACAGCTTACTGCACACTGGTAATATAATACAGCTCACTGCACACTGATAATATAATACAGCTCACTGCACACTGATAATATAATATACACTGTCTGTTGAAACAGCTTACTGCACACTGGTAATATAATACAGCTCACTGCACACTGATAATATAATATATACTGTCTGTTGAAACAGCTCACTGCACACTGATAATATAATATATACTGTCTGTTGAAACAGCTTACTGCACACTGGTAATATAATATATACTGTCTATTGAAACAGCGCACTGCAAACCCTAGGTAGTAGTAGTGTTTGCACTGTGTACAGTGCATTGCCTGCATCGCCTGCATCGAGGAAGTGTTTAGTAAATGTGAGGCATGCACAGTGTTGAACACAACACCGCCTGTGTTGTGCAATATATGTGTTTAGTATTCTCTATTTCAATGTCCCATCCTGTTGATTATATCACAGTTGTCCTGGATACAGCTGGACCTAGTAGCTTGGCATGTGTATGTACTCTCAGTCAACACAAGGGAAGCATGTGTGCTTTTAAAGGTCTGTCGTGAACCAGGCCAGACAGGGACAGAGCTGATCCTCATTTCACTAGATCCTGTACCGCTACGGGGGTCTCCCATGCCATCTGACAGGGGTTAAACCCTTTTCACGGTACTGGGATCGCCATGACAACCCACCGGGAGGATTAAACCCTCACCCCACCCCCACCTCTCTCTGGGCTTGTCTAACCAGTGGCTGTCTGCCTGCATCAGAGTAGAGAGGCCAGGGAATGCATAAGTAGTGTACTGTAAATAAACGCATGCAGTGTCTTGTCATGTCCAGACATGGGTTTGATTCCATTTCAATTTCAGTCAATTGGAGATGTTCTATATCCAGGTCAACTGACAGGAATGGAAATGGAAATAACCCCAGCCCAGCCCCAGTGGTCCCAAAACCAATCCAGTTTTACCCTGTGCAGAATGTGTTTTTGTTTGGTCTTTGTCTATAAAATCCACATCTGGTGGCAGAACCAGAACCACTTCCTTCTTGACCTTTCCTCCTGACCTCTAACCTTTAACCGGGTACTTTCTTTTCCTCTTTCCTTCCGGGCCTTCCAGGAGGAGAGTGAGAGGTACTCCTCCCGTCCTTCACGGAGACACACGTCGGTCTGTATCCTCACCCTGTCTTCTCCTCTCTACCGTTATACAGCCTGACTCCCCCTGTCTTCTCCTCTCTACCGTTATACAGCCTGACTCCCCGTCTTCTCCTCTCTACCGTTAGACGGCCTGACTCCCCGTCTTCTCCTCTCTACCGTTATACGGCCTGACTCCCACTGTCTTCTCCTCTCTACCGTTATACGGCCTGACTCCCACTGTCTTCTCCTCTCTACCGTTATACAGCCTGACTCCCCCTGTCTTCTCCTCTCTACCGTTATACAGCCTGACTCCCCGTCTTCTCCTCTCTACCGTTATACAGCCTGACTCCCCGTCTTCTCCTCTCTACCGTTATACGGCCTGACTCCCACTGTCTTCTCCTCTCTACCGTTATACAGCCTGACTCCCCCTGTCTTCTCCTCTCTACCGTTATACAGCCTGACTCCCCGTCTTCTCCTCTCTACCGTTATACAGCCTGACTCCCCGTCTTCTCCTCTCTACCGTTATACGGCCTGACTCCCACTGTCTTCTCCTCTCTACCGTTATACAGCCTGACTCCCCCTGTCTTCTCCTCTCTACCGTTACACAGCTTGACTCCCCCTGTCTTCTCCTCTCTACCGTTATACAGCCTGACTCCCCCTGTCTTCTCCTCTCTACCGTTATACAGCCTGACTCCCCCTGTCTTCTCCTCACTACCGTTATACGGCCTGACTCCCCGTCTTCTCCTCTCTACCGTTATACAGCCTGACTCCCCCTGTCTTCTCCTCTCTACCGTTATACGGCCTGACTCCCCGTCTTCTCCTCTCTACCGTTATACAGCCTGACTCCCCGTCTTCTCCTCTCTACCGTTATACGGCCTGACTCCCCCTGTCTTCTCCTCTCTACCGTTATACAGCCTGACTCCCCCTGTCTTCTCCTCTCTACCGCTATACAGCCTGACTCCCCGTCTTCTCCTCTCTACCGTTATACGGCCTGACTCCCCCCGTCTTCTCCTCTCTACCGTTATACGGCATTACTCCCCCTGTCTTCTCCTCTCTACCGTTATACAGCCTGACTCCCCCTGTCTTCTCCTCTCTACCGTTATACAGCCTGACTCCCCTGTCTTCTCCTCTCTACCGTTATACAGCCTGACTCCCCCTGTCTTCTCCTCTCTACCGTTATACAGCCTGACTCCCCGTCTTCTCCTCTCTACCGTTATACGGCCTGACTCCCCGTCTTCTCCTCTCTACCGTTATATGGCCTGACTCCCTGTCTTCTCCTCTCTACCGTTATACGGCCTGACTCCCCCTGTCTTCTCCTCTCTACCGTTATACAGCCTGACTCCCCCTGTCTTCTCCTCTCTACCATTATACAGCCTGACTCCCCCTGTCTTCTCCTCTCTACCGTTATACAGCCTGACTCCCCGTCTTCTCCTCACTACCGTTATACAGCCTGCCTGACTCCCCCTCTCTTCTCCTCTCTACCGTTATACAGCCTAACTCCCCGTCTTCTCCTCTCTACCGTTATACGGCCTGACTCCCCGTCTTCTCCTCTCTACCGTTATACGGCCTGTCAGACAAACATGTGCTTTCTTTTCTATATGTTATTGTGTATATAACTAATGATTCTGGAACGCTCTGAGGTAGAGGCTGCCTCTATACACAGCTCTAGGATCAGCTCACCCTCTCGAAATCCAAACCAGAAATGGGTTAGGATTCAAATGGGATCTTTTGGTCCTTAGGTCAGTGTCTAGGGGCAGCTTCAATCCACTGCTACAGCTGAACAACCCACACTGATACACAATGATGTGTTATTGATTGAATGTTGTGTGTTTATGTGTCCCTTTCCCTCCCAGATCTCAGACGATGAGGAACGGATGTCGGTGGGGAGCCGAGGAAGCCTTAGGGTTAGTATATACCATAGAGATCCTATTAAATAACTAGTTCTATGATATCTACTTCCTGCTTGTCTAACATCTCATAGTATAAGGCCTACTGTATATAGGACAGACTAAGAGCTCCATTCAATCTGTATCGCTGCAGTAAAGGCAATGTTCCCACGTTAGCGAAGACTGTATTCACCGTAAGCACTGCATATGTCAGCTCAACACATTTCCATCACGCAATCTGTAACGCTTCAGCTCTCCAGGCTGAATGGAGCCCTGACTTAACACACAGCTCATTGAACTCCCACTGTTCATATATGACATCAAGAATGTCAGCAATGAGACGGTACGGGTTGTAAAAGTCTCTTCCTCCATGTGTCGTGACGTCTCAGAGATACTACACATGACTGAGGTAACATTCCGGTACATGTATCCGGTATCAGAGTTGGAATGGGGCCTTGGTTTAACCGTTGCAAAAGTCTGGGCGATGTTCTCTACCTTTTTAAAGGAACTCCTCCATGCCCAGTCCCAACATGGTGATGTTCTCTACCTTTTTAAAGGAACTCCTCCATGCCCAACCCAACATGGTGATGTTCTCTACCTTTTTAAAGGAACTCCTCCATGCCCAGTCCCAACATGGTGATGTTCTCTACCTTTTTAAAGGAACTCCTCCATGCCCCGTCCCAACATGGTGATGTTCTCTACCTTTTTAAAGGAACTCCTCCATGCCTCGTCCCAACATGGTGATGTTCTCTACCTTTTTAAAGGAACTCCTCCATGCCCCGTCCCAACATGGTGATGTTCTCTACCTTTTTAAAGGAACTCCTCCATGCCCAGTCCCAACATGGTGATGTTCTCTACCTTTTTAAAGGAACTCCTCCATGCCCAGTCCCAACATGGTGATGTTCTCTACCTTTTTAAAGGAACTCCTCCATGCCCAGTACCAACATGGTGATGTTCTCTACCTTTTTAAAGGAACTCCTCCATGCCCCGTCCCAACATGGTGATGTTCTCTACCCTTTTAAAGGAACTCCTCCATGCCCAGTCCCAACATGGTGATGTTCTCTACCTTTTTAAAGGAACTCCTCCATGCCCAGTCCCAACATGGTGATGTTCTCTACCTTTTTAAAGGAACTCCTCCATGCCCAGTCCCAACATGGTGATGTTCTCTACCTTTTTAAAGGAACTCCTCCATGCCCAGTCCCAACATGGTGATGTTCTCTACCTTTTTAAAGGCTCTCCTCCATGCCCAGTCCCAACATGGCGATGGGACCCCCCGCCTGATGTGAGAACACCACCTGTCGTGTGAAAAACACCTCTATTTAAATCTGAGGTGATGATGATGGAATCACTGACGGTGAAGGTGTTCTATTCAAAAGGGGTTTTGAAGACACACAAGGTTCACACACTGAGAGATGTGGCATTATCAAACAAACAAGACGACATGGTTTTAAGCTAGGCTAGTGGGACTAAGTTAACACTGGTACACAGACAGTTGTTATGGTAATGATACTGTAGTCTTTTGGCCGGGAAGGCATGCGTGGTTGAAATGGCTCACAACCCAACTAGTTATCAGCACACCCCAGACAGTGAACGTGGTTTAACAGGACGGTCTGGTTGTCGGCTGTATTGTCACCGCACTTCCCTTGTCATAATAACTGACACTAATGAATGTCTGAAATGCCTCTAGACATAACAACATGCCTTTTTGTTTTGGTCCCTTGTCAAAGGAGTTGACAAGGGACCAAACACATTTTTATCTCTCTCTGTTTCTCTATTCTTATTTTGTTTCTCTCTCTTTCACTCTCCCCTCATCTTTGTGTCTCTCTCTCTCTCTCTCTCTCTCTCTCTCTCTCTCTCTCTCTCTCTGTGGTGTGGCATTGTAGAGAAACTTCTCATCTGATCTGTACTGCAGCTCCAACAGTCTCCCCTCACTCAGACATCAAAATTCCACTCAAAATGGCCGGGTCTGTCCCCACTCATTTATTCCTCTCTCCTTCACGTCTCATCCCTCTTTCCATTTCCCAATGCTGCTCCACCTTTTCCCCTCCGTCCTTCCCTACCCACTCAACCTCTCCCTCCTTCCCTACCCACTCAACCTCTCCTTCCCTCCTTCCCTACCCACTCACCCTCTCCTTCCCTACCCACTCAACCTCTCCCTCCTTCCCTACCCACTCAACCTCTCCTTCCCTCCTTCCATACCCACTCAACCTCTCCCTCCTTCCCTATCCACTCACTCTCTCCTTCCCTACCCACTCAACTTCTCCCTCCTTCCCTACCCCCTCACCCTCTCCTTTCTTCCCTACCCACTCAACCTTTCCCTCCTTCCCTATCCACTCACCCTCTCCTTCCCTACCCACTCAACTTCTCCCTCCTTCCCTACCCACTCACCCTCTCCTTCCTTACCCACTCAACCTCTCCTTCCCTCCTTCCCTACCCACTCAACCTCTCCCTTCTTCCCTATCCACTCACCCTCTCCTTCCCTACCCACTCAACTTCTCCCTCCTTCCCTACCCACTCACCGTCTCCTTCCCTACCCACTCAACCTCCCCCTCTTTCCCTACCCACTCAACCTCTCCCTCCTTCCCTATCCACTCACCCTCTCCTTCCCTACCCACTCAACCTCTCCCTCCTTCCCTATCCACTCACCCCCCCCTTCCCTACCCACTCAACCTCTCCCTCCTTCCCTATCCACTCACCCTCTCCTTCCCTACCCACTCAACTTCTCCCTCCTTCCCTACCCACTCACCCTCTCCCTCCTTCCCTACCCACTCACCCTCTCCTTCCCTCCTTCCATACCCACTCAACCTCTCCCTCCTTCCCTATCCACTCACCCTCTCCTTCCCTACCCACTCAACTTCTCCCTCCTTCCCTACCCACTCACCCTCTCCCTCCTTCCCTACCCACTCAACCTCTCCCTCCTTCCCTATCCACTCACCCCCTCCTTCCCTACCCACTCAACCTCTCCCTCCTTCCCTAGCCACTCACCCTCTCCTTCCCTACCCACTCAACTTCTCCCTCCTTCCCTACCCACTCACCCTCTCCCTCCTTCCCTACCCACTCACCCTCTCCCTCCTTCCCTATCCACTCACCCTTTCCTTCCCTCCTTCCCTATCCACTCACCCTTTCCTTCCCTCCTTCCCTATCCACTCACCCTTTCCTTCCCTCCTTCCCTATCCACTCACCCTTTCCTTCCCTCCTTCCCTATCCACTCACCCTTTCCTTCCCTCCTTCCCTATCCACTCACCCTTTCCTTCCCTCCTTCCCTATCCACTCACCCTTTCCTTCCCTCCTTCCCTACCCACTCAAACTCTCCTTTCTTCCCTACCCACTCAACTTCTCCCTCCTTTCCTACCCACTCAACCTCTCCCTCCTTCCCTACCCACTCACCCTCTCCTTCCCTCCTTCCCTACCCACTCAAACTCTCCTTTCTTCCCTACCCACTCAACTTCTCCCTCCTTCCCTACCCACTCACCCTCTCCTTCCCTTCTTCCCTACCCACTCAAACTCTCCTTTCTTCCCTACCCACTCAACTTCTCCCTCCTTCCCTACCCACTCACCCTCTCCTTCCCTTCTTCCCTACCCACTCAAACTCTCCTTTCTTCACTACCCACTCAACTTCTCCCTCCTTCCCTATCCACTCACCCTCTCCTTCCCTTCCCTACCCACTCAACCTCACCCTCCTGTTGGTTTCTTAGAATGACAGAACATGAGATTCTCAAAACAGATAGCTTTTTCCAGTTGTACATACTAGATAGAATCACTGTTGTTTATCACTTACAGTGCAATGTTGGATTGTTTCCCTCTCTGTCCATCTTCAGCCCTCCATGCTCTTTATTGATGGCCCACGCACCCAGAGTCACAGGGTTGGTTCCTCTTTCCTATGACCTCTGACCCTTCACCGCTTGTTTAGACAGTAGATAAATAGATAGATAGATCTGTGATGTGTCACTACTAGTGTCATTATAAGGCATGTGAGAATGGTTTGGCAGAGGGGCTAGATGTTGTCAAGACCCACATACAGTCCTGGCCCTAAAAGTTACATTTCCAAAACACTTTGATGTGTTAAGGAGAACGTGAGACAGTAAGCTGAGTTGCAGAAGCCCAGTGGTATCTTCAAGGTGGCATGCTGTAAGACATTCTGGGATGTACAGCTGATCCTTCTGCTCCTTTTCCTGCATGATTACTGAGATGGATGTGTCTGTATACGTTCCTGAGGTGAAGTCTGATGCAGCGTGTGTGTGTGTGTGAGGTGAAGTCTGATGCAGTGTGTGTGTGTGTGTGTGTGTGTGTGTGTGTGTGTGTGTGTGATTGTGAGTTGAAGTCTGAGCCAGAGTGTGTATGTGTGCGTGAGGTGAAGTCTGATGCCGTGTGTGTGTCTCTCTCCTATCTACAGGGCTCTGTGTGTGACGAGGCTGTGCAGAGTAGCACACGGCGCTTTAGTGGCTCCATCTCTCGCGGTGTAAGAAGCCCTGACGCCCCCTCTCTCACCCTGAGAGAGGTTGCTTGGCATGCCCCCTGTGGCAACATGGGATTGCATAGTTCAGCGGTGGTCAACCCTCCTCCTGGAGAGATACGAGCTACTGGGTATGCAGGCTTTTATTCCAGCCCTGCTCTAACACGATTCAGCTAATCAACACCCAGGTGAGCAGCTGATTAGTAGAATCAGTTGTATTGGAGCAGGTCTGGAGCAAAAGCCTGCACATCCAATAGGTTTCTGGGAAGACAGTCGGCCACCCCTGGCCATAGTCTGTCTGCATGACAGTGTTGTCAGTCTCTACTTCTATCAGGGTCAGTGGTGTCTTTTGTTTTTATCAGACTCACCAAACAAGGAACCCTTCTATAATTCGTTGTATTCCACTCATTCCCACCCTGTCTTGTGTGTTGGTGACTTTTGGAAACACAGTGCAAAGTCCTAGTGAGATTGTGTGGGGTTTTCAAGTATGTCTAGAATTGTGGTTGTTGTGACGGTTTTCAAATCCAAAGGGAGGCTTGAATAGACAGCATGCATGGAATGTATCACTGTGTTACCCTGATGAGGGGGCCTTGCTTGGCCTGCCCCATGTGCCAACGTGGAATTGCATTGTGGGGTCCACCCACCCTCCTCTTGAAGCGATACTAGCGGCAGGCTGGGTGTGCAGGCTTTTATTCCAGCCCTGCTCGAACACACCTGATTCTCTCCAGTGGGAGGGTTGGCCACCCCAGGAGAAGTCTGCATGACTGGCCCCTCCCAGGAGAAGTCTGCATGACAGTGTCGTCACCCCACTACTTCTTTCTATTGAGGTTTCTTGTGTCTTTCCCACATGTGGATTTCAGACTTCCAGAAGAAGGAATCCATGTTTTCAGTTAGCTGTATTCCACCAATAACCATCCTGAATTATCTTGTCTTATTGTCTTGTGTGTCGATGACCTTTACAAACACTGTGCCAAGTCACAGTTTAATTGTGACTTTGTTGCGTGGGGTTTGCAGTATGTCTAGAATGGTGGAGTCTAGAGTGGAGCGTACACGTGGAATTGTATGTGTCTGGGTTTTGATGTGTGGGAGGGTTGTCTTTGGTCTAACAGGGCCTGGTTGACTTGTCTATCAATGTATTCCCTTGTCTCTTCAGCTCTGTCTGTCCCTGCTTCAGCTCTGTCCCTGTTTCAGCTCTGTCCCTGTTTCAGCTCTGTCTGTCCCTGTTTCAGCTCTGTCTGTCCCTGCTTCTGCTCTGTCTGTCCCTGTTTCAGCTCTGTCTGTCCCTGCTTCTGCTCTGTCTGTCCCTGTTTCAGCTCTGTCTGTCCCTGCTTCTGCTCTGTCTGTCCCTGTTTCAGCTCTGTCTCCCTGCTTCAGCTCTGTCTGTCCCTGTTTCAGCTCTGTCCCTGCTTCAGCTCTGTCTGTCCCTGCTTCAGCTCTGTCTCTCCCTGCTTCAGCTCTGGCTGTCCCTGCTTCAGCTCTGTCCCTGCTTCAGCTCTGTCTGTCCCTGTTTCAGCTCTGTCTGTCCCTGCTTCTGCTCTGTCTGTCCCTGTTTCAGCTCTGTCTGTCCCTGCTTCTGCTCTGTCTGTCCCTGTTTCAGCTCTGTCTCCCTGCTTCAGCTCTGTCTGTCCCTGTTTCAGCTCTGTCTGTCCCTGCTTCTGCTCTGTCTGTCCCTGTTTCAGCTCTGTCTGTCCCTGCTTCTGCTCTGTCTGTCCCTGTTTCAGCTCTGTCTGTCCCTGCTTCTGCTCTGTCTGTCCCTGTTTCAGCTCTGTCTCCCTGCTTCAGCTCTGTCTGTCCCTGTTTCAGCTCTGTCCCTGCTTCAGCTCTGTCTGTCCCTGCTTCAGCTCTGTCTCTCCCTGCTTCAGCTCTGGCTGTCCCTGCTTCAGCTCTGTCCCTGCTTCAGCTCTGTCTGTCCCTGTTTCAGCTCTGTCTGTCCCTGCTTCTGCTCTGTCTCTCCCTGTTTCAGCTCTGTCTCTCCCTGCTTCAGCTCTGTCTGTCCCTGTTTCAGCTCTGTCCCTGTTTCAGCTGTCTGTCCCTGCTTCAGCTCTGTCTCTCCCTGCTTCAGCTCTGTCTGTCCCTGCTTCAGCTCTGTCTGTCCCTGCTTCAGCTCTGTCTGTCCCTGTTTCAGCTCTGTCTGTCCCTGCTTCAGCTCTGTCTGTCCCTGTTTCAGCTCTGTCTGTCCCTGTTTCAGCTCTGTCTGTCCCTGCTTCAGCTCTGTCCCTGCTTCAGCTCTGTCTGTCCCTGTTTCAGCTCTGTCTGTCCCTGCTTCTGCTCTGTCTCTCCCTGTTTCAGCTCTGTCTCTCCCTGCTTCAGCTCTGTCTGTCCCTGTTTCAGCTCTGTCCCTGTTTCAGCTCTGTCTGTCCCTGCTTCAGCTCTGTCTCTCCCTGCTTCAGCTCTGTCTGTCCCTGCTTCAGCTCTGTCTGTCCCTGCTTCAGCTCTGTCTGTCCCTGCTTCAGCTCTGTCTGTCCCTGCTTCAGCTCTGTCTGTCCCTGCTTCAGCTCTGTCTGTCCCTGTTTCAGCTCTGTCTCTCCCTGCTTCAGCTCTGTCTGTCCCTGTTTCAGCTCTGTCCCTGTTTCAGCTCTCTGTCCCTGCTTCAGCTCTGTCTGTCCCTGTTTCAGCTCTGTCTGTCCCTGTTTCAGCTCTGTCTGTCCCTGCTTCAGCTCTGTCTCTCCCTGCTTCAGCTCTGTCTGTCCCTGTTTCAGCTCTGTCTGTCCCTGCTTCAGCTCTGTCTGTCCCTGTTTCAGCTCTGTCCCTGCTTCAGCTCTGTCTGTCCCTGCTTCAGCTCTGTCTCTCCCTGCTTCAGCTCTGTCTCTCCCGGCTTGCTGACTGACAAACTCTGTGACTAACATCTCTCTCTCTCTCTTTTTCATTTCCTTCTCTTTTCCTATTTTATCCATCTTCTTTTTGTGCCAGCCTTCAGACTACAGTGGTTTTCTGGGCTCCAACTCTCGGGCCTCGTCCAGGGCCAGCTCTGCCCGTGCCAGCCCAGTGGTGAGCTCTCTTCATTGGTCACTCCCTCTAACCCACAGCCTTCTTTAGGCCTAGTCCTTACATCCTTTTCTCTGTTCTCTATTCTGTTAAATGCCCACTTATTATCATCCCAATGAAGAGTGCATTGTCCAGAGAACTGAACTCTATGGTCCTGTCCTGTGTGTCCTCTGCACCAAGGTAATGCTCATAGACAGCTGACAGTGCTCAGGTCCCTTATGCCCCCTGGTGGACATTACAAAGACTGCAGCTTTGGTACAAGCAAATAATATATGGTCCCGACCTGGCCAATGTGAGGTGGGCCTCTGTGTGGACGCATTGATGTGTGGGTGACACTGACAACTAACATGCAGCCTGGACTGGAGTGGATATGATATGACTAACTCTGTAGTGTCCAGTGATATGATTAACTGTAGTGTCCAGTGATATGACTAACTCTGTAGTGTCCAGTGGATATGATATGACTAACTCTGTAGTGTCCAGTGGATATGATATGAGTAACTCTGTAGTGTCCAGTGGATATAATATGACTAACTCTGTAGTGTCCAGTGGATATGATATGAGTAACTCTGTAGTGTCCAGTGGATATGATATGAGTAACTCTGTAGTGTCCAGTGGATATGATATGAGTAAGTCTGTAGTGTCCAGTGATATGAGTAACTCTGTAGTGTCCAGTGGATATGATATGACTAACTCTGTAGTGTCCAGTGGATATGATATGAGTAACTCTGTAGTGTCCAGTGGATATGATATGAGTAACTCTGTAGTGTCCAGTGGATATGATATGACTAACTCTGTAGTGTCCAGTGGATATGATATGACTAACTCTGTAGTGTCCAGTGATATGATTAACTGTAGTGTCCAGTGATATGATTAACTCTGTAGTGTCCAGTGGATATGATATGACTAACTCTGTAGTGTCCAGTGATATGATTAACTGTAGTGTCCAGTGATATGACTAACTCTGTAGTGTCCAGTGGATATAATATGATTAACTCTGTAGTGTCCAGTGGATATAATATGATTAACTCTGTAGTGTCCAGTGGATATGATTAACTGTAGTGCCCAGTGATATGACTAACTCTGTAGTGTCCAGTGGATATGATATGACTAACTCTGTAGTGTCCAGTGATATGATTAACTCTGTAGTGTCCAGTGATATGATTAACTCTGTAGTGTCCAGTGATATGATTAACTCTGTAGTGTCCAGTGATATGATTAACTCTGTAGTGTCCAGTGATATGATTAACTGTAGTGTCCAGTGATATGATTAACTGTAGTGTCCAGTGATATGATTAACTGTAGTGTCCAGTGATATGATTAACTGTAGTGTCCAGTGATATGATTAACTCTGTATTGTCCATTGGATATGATATGACTAACTCTGTAGTGTCCAGTGATATGAGTAACTCTGTAGTGTCCAGTGGATATAATATGAGTAAGTCTGTAGTGTCCAGTGGATATAATATGAGTAAGTCTGTAGTGTCCAGTGGATATAATATGAGTAAGTCTGTAGTGTCCAGTGGATATAATATGAGTAAGTCTGTAGTGTCCAGTGGATATAATATGAGTAAGTCTGTAGTGTCCAGTGGATATAATATGACTAACTCTGTAGTGTCCAGTGGATATAATATGAGTAAGTCTGTAGTGTCCGGTGGATATAATATGAGTAACTCTGTAGTGTCCAGTGGATATAATATGAGTAAGTCTGTAGTGTCCAGTGGATATGAGTATCTCTGTAGTGTCCAGTGGATATAATATGAGTAACTCTGTAGTGTCCAGTGGATATAATATGAGTAACTCTGTAGTGTCCAGTGGATATGAGTAACTCTGTAGTGTCCAGTGGATATAATATGAGTAAGTCTGTAGTGTCCAGTAGATATAATATGAGTAACTCTGTAGTGTCCAGTGGATATGATATGAGTAAGTCTGTAGTGTCCACTAGATATAATATGAGTAACTCTGTAGTGTCCAGTGGATATAATATGAGTAAGTCTGTAGTGTCCACTAGATATAATATGAGTAACTCTGTAGTGTCCAGTGGATATAATATGAGTAAGTCTGTAGTGTCCAGTGGATATAATATGAGTAAGTCTGTAGTGTCCAGTAGATGTAATATGAGTAAGTCTGTAGTGTCCAGTGGATATAATATGAGTAAGTCTGTAGTGTCCAGTAGATATAATATGATTAAGTCTGTAGTGTCCAGTGGATATGAGTAACTCTGTATTGTCCAGTGGATATAATATGAGTAAGTCTGTAGTGTCCAGTGGATATAATATGAGTAAGTCTGTAGTGTCCAGTGGATATAATATGAGTAAGTCTGTAGTGTCCAGTGGATATAATATGAGTAAGTCTGTAGTGTCCAGTGGATATGATATGACTAACTCTGTAGTGTCCAGTGATATGAGTAACTCTGTAGTGTCCAGTGGATATAATATGAGTAAGTCTGTAGTGTCCAGTGGATATAATATGAGTAAGTCTGTAGTGTCCAGTGGATATGATATGAGTAAGTCTGTAGTGTCCAGTGGATATAATATGAGTAAGTCTGTAGTGTCCAGTGGATATAATATGAGTAAGTCTGTAGTGTCCAGTGGATATTAATATGAGTAAGTCTGTAGTGTCCAGTGGATATAATATGAGTAAGTCTGTAGTGTCCAGTAGATATAATATGAGTAAGTCTGTAGTGTCCAGTGGTTCCGTGGCTCAGAATCAGATGGTGATCCAGAGAGGGTTAAGCATGACTCTATGATGCTTGTTGTGATGCAGTGTGTGGATATACAGAGACGGTGTCACGCCCTGGCCTTAGTATTTTCTTTATTATTTTGGTCAGGCCAGGGTGTGACATGGGTATTTATGTGGTGTGTTTTGTCTATGGGTTTTTTGTAGGTAATGGGATTGTGGTTTAGTGAAGTAGTCTAGGTAAGTTTATGGCACTCTCCCTGGGTCGACCGCCCACCTGTCTATTTCCTCCCAAGTCGTATAGTCCTGACTTCGCTGTTCCTGCTGCCTGTGGTGGGTGATTCTGTTACGGTTTTCTTCTGTTGAAAGAGAGGAGGACCAAAATGCAGCGTTGTTATCTTTATACATCTTTAATAAAATATGAAAAATGAACAATATACAAAACAAGAAACGTGAAAAACCGAAACAGCCCTATCTGGTGCAACAAACACAAAGACAGGAACAATCACCCATGAAACACTCAAAGAATATGGTTGCCTAGAGTGGTTCTCAAGCAGAGGCAGGTGTTTATCGTTGTCTCTGATTGGGAACCATATTTAGGCAGCCATAGACTTACCTAGACTACTTCACTAAACCACAATCCCATAACCTACAAAAAAAACCTAGACAAACCACACCACATAATAAACCCATGTCACACCCTGGCCTGACCAAAATAATAAAGAAAACACAAAATACTAAGACCAGGGCGTGACAGACGGATACAGTATGGGCATGGCCTGGATTTACGGTGTGTCAATCAACTACATTTGTGACATTGTAAATATGTGTATCTCCTCTCCTTATCCTCTCCTAAGAGTAACCAAGTTGTTTTACCCTCTACAGGTGGAGGAGAGATCAGACAGGGACTTCCTGGAAAAGGTACGGGGTCACACACCTGATCTGAAACTCTAGCTTTTAATCTATTAAAGATGAAGTAGGGAATATGACTGTTGTGAAACAGCCTTCAAGACGGCCCTGTCCTGTTTCCTCCCAGGGTTCCAGGACTGCCTCTACCCTCTCAGCAGCCACTCTAGCATCGCTGGGAGGGCCCTCCTCTCGCAGAGGCAGCTGTGACACCTCTATCTCAGTAGAGACAGAGGCCTCCATTCGAGAGATAAAGGTAGGACCATAGAGAGACTTCTGTGAGTAGGACCATACAGTATATCTGGGAAAGAGATGGTCTAACGTCCATGTTTTTACAATTCATTTGTTGACTCCAGAAACACTTCTGATTATTACAGTAACTATTCCACGGTTGAAGACGAACAACGTCTGCGTAGTTGTTTTTGAGATATTAACTGCTTAACTGTTTTGCTTTGTTTCTCCCCTGACCTCTCACCCCTCCACTGTCCTCCATTTTGTCTCTCAACAGGACTCCCTGGTGGAGTCTGAGGAGAAGTACCGTAAGGCCATGGTGTCCAACGCCCAGCTACACAACGAGAAGTCCAACCTCATGTACCAGGTGGACACGCTGAAGGACTCGCTCATTGAGCTGGAGGAGCAGCTGTACGAGTCTAAACGAGAGTACAACGACAAGGCCAAGGAGTTTGAGAGGGAGAGGCACGCCCACAGTGTTCTGCAGCGCCAGTTTAACGAGATGAGAGAGACGCTGAAACAGAGTGAAGAACTGTTAACCGTGAGTACTCAGGTCATCGCAAAGACTTCCTGCTAACAACAATACGGTAACAAAAACAGTACTTCCACTCAGAACATCACACTAACATAGATCTAACTTAGGTCTCTTGCTAAACTAAAAACAGTACTTCCACTCAGAACATCACACTAACATAGATCTAACTTAGGTCTCTTGCTAAACTAAAAACAGTACTTCCACTCAGAACATCACACTAACATAGATCTAACTTAGGTCTCTTGCTAAACTTGCTGTAGTCTCTTTTCCTGCTGCAAACTCTCTGCATGCTGATTGTCCCTCACTTCTCCTCTGTCCCTTCTCCTCTGTCCCTTCTCCTCTGTCCCTTCTCCTCTGTCCCTTCTCCTCTGTCCCTTCTTCTCCTCCATCTTGCTTTCGTCCCGTGGCCAGGAGGTGGGCCAGCTCCGTCTCAAACGGGACAGCTGTGTTAGGGAGATCTCCGACCTGCAGGAGACCCTCGGATGGAAGGAGAAAAAGATTGGGGTACGCTCGCGGAATAGGGGGTGAACCCCAAACCGCTAGCCGGATCATTGTTCCAGGACGTTCTACAGAAAACGCTTCCATTCCTCTGTCAGCTACTCAAGTTTAACGCTCCAAACTAACCAAGACATTTTCACTGTATCTCTTTTTCCCCCTCAATGCTTCTCTCTTCCTTTACTGTGTTTATCCTTCCCTTCTTTACCCACTCTTCCTCCTCCTCCTCCTCCCACTCCTCCTCCTCCTCTTCCTCCTCCTCCTCCTCCTCCCCCTGCTGCTGCTGCTTGGGTATGGCTCAGGCCTTAGAGAGGCAGAGGGAATTCTCAGACGCCGGCGTGCGGGATGAGCGGGATAAGCTCAGGGATCAGGTGGTCCACCTCAAAGACACTCTGAAGGTACAACACCTTGAAGTCCTGCCGAGGGAAGGTTTCCTCATCATGACTTCCAAGAGGGCCTCCGTGCACATGTCAGCAAACACTAGAACAATATGAAGTTCTAATGGGAAAAAGACTTTCTGAAAGATTATTCAGCTTTATTTGACTCGTTCTCTCCTAAATCAGAAACATGGGATAGTGCTGTCACCTGAAGTAACCACCAATGGGGATGCAGGACAGATGATTGATGGGCCTTGCAGTGCAGACTCTACCTCCCGATTGGCTCAGGAGTCCCAGCCATCTCATGGTGGGGAGAGCATGCTTGGTAAGAAAATAACCCACCGTTGCAGTTGCTCATATCTGATCTCTGCTTATTTACCACCATCCTACTCGAATCATGTTGAATGATATTGTGCAGTCATGTGTTTTATTTCACTTGTCTTCTGTCATTCGGATGAACCACCGTTAGAAATGTCAGGGCTATGTTTGTGTTGCATGATGGGATACAAAACGATAATGGTTGACTTTCTTTTTCTTTTTTTCTGACGTCATTGTTTTGTACTATTGTCCTCCGTGGGAGTATCATCATAATGTTAATTAATCCTGTTGAGTCGCTGATTCTGCATTCTAATTCAGCCGGGATCAAGGCCTTGATTCTATTCTCTACAAATGTCTCCAAATTAATTCCCCTCCAGCGATCATTGAATTTCCGTGCTTGCACTGTCAGACGTTGAAGAATGACCTGTGTCTGGCCCTCCAATCTATTCCCTGTGATCTTCCAGGCGAAGCACCAGAGATGCAGTTGGACCATGGCGAGGTGAGGACACCAGGGGGAGGCAGACTTCTACATGAGGCTGACAACTACTCACATGACCAGGAGAGGGCACTACTGGAGATAGAATCTTCGGACAAGTTGAACCAAGACAAGTTGAGTGACAGCCTGCAGCAACAAACAGACACTGAAGCAGAGCAGTCCAAGTACTGTGACCAAGAGACCCAGGTGGATGTTGCTGTACCTGAAGAAGCCATTTTGGTGCATTTTGGTGACAAAGAGACTCAGATTGAATATGAAGTAGAGAAACCCCAATACTGCGACACAGAAACTCTGGTGGAACCTGCTGAACTTGAAGGAGCCATTTTGGTTCAAAAGGAATATACAGATGGTGGCAGTGACAATGGAGAGGGGTTGAATCAAAGAGGATTTGAACCAGAATCCCAGGAACAGGCAGAGAATGAGGAAAACAGTGGAGAAAGTAACAAGGAAGCTGTACCAGTAAGCGGTGGCACTGACGGACAATGTGAGGAAATCACAAACCTTGAGAAAGGACGGGAAAACACAGAGCTTCTCACAGCTGTGTCTACTGAAGAACAGGACATCTCTGGTCCAACTCTCTGTGATGAGACAGAGGCGACTCTTAGTCAAATCCAAAGTGAATCTCAAAGTGACCTGCAAGGAGAGAACACCCAGGAGTATGATCCTGGGACTAAAGGTCAAGTCATTCCAGAAAACTCAAGGATCACGGAATCTGAGATGATTAAGATGATTCTGAGGATTTCTGTATGTCTAGGGGAGGCAAAGACCAGCCCAAATCAGATCTCTCAGGGATCATTAAAGAAAACAGAAACAATAGGGATGGAGATGAAGAATAATCCAGGGCATCCTGCAGAGCATCAGGCAGAGACTGGCCAAGTAACATCTACTGGAACATCTGCTATCTCATCTACAGTCTCTATTGAACTGTTTATCTCTGAATGTCCTGACGAGGTTGGAATCAAGACAGATCCACTCATAATAAACACTTTAAGTGAATTTGAGAAAGATAAACAGAATTCTCTAGAACTTCAGCAACATAAGAATGATCATTTCAGTACAGAAAGCTCTGTGGAAACTGTGCCAAAGATCACAGACTCTGACGGACAGAAATTATCTGAGAGGGTTGAAGAGCTGGAGTCGAGTTCAGTGGAGAGCAAGCCAGATCAGATTTGGCAGGAATCTGTATGTGGCATGAAGGAAGATGAACCAAATACTAAAGAGCTTCAGGCAAAGGAGCCCCCATCCACTATCTCTGACAAAACGGTTACACCTATCATAACAGAGGAGGGGAAGACTAGACTAGACCAACAGGTGATCCCTGATTTACCAGAGAGGCTAGAGACCAGCTTAGAAAATACCTTACCAGGAGTTCAAGGTGATCAGAAGATGGATGTAGCAGAATCAAGGGAGAAACAAGGATGTACCTGTAAATGTATATGTAAACAATCCCAGAGTGATCAAGTACTGACGGAGAACTCACTGGATGTAGCTCTAACTCAGAGGATCAGCGACTCTAGTGGAGAGGTTATCTCAGACAGGACAGAGGAGGTAGAGCCCAGCCCAGACAGGATCCAATCAGAACCACCCAGTCGTGTAGAGAGAGAAGAATGGTGCATCATTGAGGAGAACATCTATGAGGAGAATCTCCAGCAGGAAGCCATTCAGGAGGAGCAACAGACAGAACAGGGGGAGGCTTCAACAAGTTCACCAGCAGGGGGAGACAATGAGTTAAACGATGGGGCCTCCGCTGGACATATAGACAGTTGTGAAGAAGCCGTTCTACTTGTGAAAGAGGAGGAAACCTATCTACCTGTAGAAGAAGAGCACATCAGCTCCTCACCCAGACCCTCGGCACTTGGCCAAGAGATACAGCCATTACCCGAGGCGGTGGAGGAGGGGAGAGAGCGCCCCCCAGTGGAAGAAGCCCAGAAACAGGAGAGCGGTGTAAGAAAGGGACAAAGGGGCAATAGGAAGGGCAAGGGCAAAGATCCTTGCAAAGTAAACTAGTTGATGATCACTCTACTCTCAAAGTGTTATTTGATGTGTAATAGACTACTGACTGGGGTTGCAGCCAGTCTCTGTGGGTTTCTTTGTTTTACTCAAAGGAATTACATGTTTTATTTAATGACTTATTTAGTGCCTTGAATAAATGGACCATGTTGAAGAGCGATTGGTTTTGTTTTATTTTGCACTATTGCATACTGATTTCTGGCTTCCATAAAACCTCACCAAGCTTCCATTCATGCACAGCGGGTAGGATTATATTACACAACAACAATTCTGTATTGTTCATCTGTCAGGTTTTTACGTGCAACATACTAGATAACAATTACATGATTAAATAGGTAATAAGTGGGAGAATATATCAATCCCATGACATGTTATCTCCACTCATTTGTATGTGTCAGCTGTTTAAAACTCTTTTCATCCATACTCACAGTCCCTCCAACACACTGTACAGTATTTCAGCGGTAAGCGACTGTGTCCATATTCTCAGGTTTTCAATGAACTGCAGATTGTGATCATTTGGGTGAAATGTTTTATTATTGCAATGAAGTATATAGTGTCTATTTATACAGTCCCAGTCAAAAGTTTGGACACACCTACTCATTCCAGGGGTTTTCTTTCTACTATTTTCTACATTTTTAAATAATAGTGAAGACATCACAACTATGAAATAACACGTGTATGAATCGTGTCGTAAAAAAGTGTTCAACAAATCAACATATTGTTTATATTTGAGATTCTTCAAAGTAGCCACTCTTTGAATTGATGACGGCTTTGCACACTCTTGGCATTCTCTCAACCAGCTTCATGAGGTTGTCACCTGGAATGCATTTAAATGAACAGGTGTGCCTTGTTAAAAGTTAATTTGTGGAATTTCTTTCCTTCTTAATGCGTTTGAGTTAATCAGTTGTGTTTTGACAAGGTAGGGGTGGTGTACAGAAGATAGTCCTATTTGGTTAAAGACCAAATCGATATTATGGCAAGAACAGTTCAAATAAGCAAAGAGAAATGACAGTCCATCATTACTTTAGGACATGAAGGTCAGTCAATCCATAACATTTCAAGAAGGTTTTACATTTACTCAAGTGCAGTCACAAAAACCATCAAGCTCTATGATGAAACTGGCTCTCATGAGGACCACCACAGGAAAGGCAGACGCAGAGGATTTTTTTTATTTGACCTTTCTTTAACTAACTATGAACAAATTCTTATTTTCAACGACAGCCTAGGAATAGTGGGTTAACTGCCTTGTTCAGGGGCAGAATGACAGATTTTTACCTTGTCAGCTCAGGGATTTGATCTTGCAACCTTTTGGTTACAAGTCCAACACTCTAACCACTAGGCTATCTGCCACCTCAAGAGTAAGCTCATTAGAGTTACCAGACTCAGAAATTGCAGCCCAAATAGATTCTTCACAGATTTCAAGTAACAGACACACCTCAACATCAAATGTTCAGAGGAGACTGCGTGAATCAGGCCTTCATGGTTGAATTGCTGCAAAGAAACCACTACTAAAGGACACCAATAATAAGAAGAGACCTGCCAAGAAAAAAGAGCAATGGACATTAGACCAGTGGAAATCTGTCCTTTGGTCTGATGAGTCCAAATTTGTGATTTTTTTTTGTTGTTGTTCCAACAGCAGTGTCTTTGTGAGACACAGAGTAGGTGAATGGATGATCTCCGTATGTGTGGTTCCCACCATGAAGCATGGAAGAGGGGGTGTGATGGTGCTTTGCTGGTGACACTGTCAGTGAATTATTTATAATTAAAGGCACACTTAACCAGCATGGCTACCACAGCATTCTGCAGCGATATGCCGTCCCATCTGGCTTGCGCTTAGTGGGACTATCATTTGTTTTTCAAAAGGACAATGACCTAATACACACCTCCAGGCTGTGTAAGGGCTATTTTACAAAGGAGAGTGATGGAGTGTGCATCAGATGACCTAGCCTCCACCATCACCCGACCTCAACTCAATTGAAATGGTTTGGGATGAGTTGGACCGCAGTGAAGGAAAAGCAGCAACAAGTGCCCAGCATATGTGGGAACTCCTTCAAGGCTGCTGGAAAAGCATTCCTCATGAAGCTGGTTGAGAGAATGCCAAGAGTGTGCAAAGCTCTCATCAAGGCAAAGGGTGGCTACTTTGAAGAATCTAAAATCTATTTTGATTTGTTTAACACTTTTTTGGTCACTACATGATTCCATATGTGTTATTTCATAGTTTTTATGTCTTCACTATTATTCTACAGTGTAGAAAATAGTAAAAATAAAGAAAACCCCCTGAATGAGTAGGTGTGTCCAAACGTTTGACTAGTACTGTGTATATATATATAAAAAACATCTGAGTAATTAAGTACAATGTGTTGTATGTATTAAAAAAATAATACAGATTAGAAACTAGAAAAACAAGGCTGTTAATTGAACTGTGTGGTAAATGTTGACGTACAAAACTACTCTATTACTGATCTCGACTACTCAAACTACTCTATTACTGATCTCGACTACTCAAACTACCCTATTACTGATCTCGACTACTCAAACTACCCTATTACTGATCTCGACTACTCAAACTACCCTATTACTGATCTCGACTACTCAAACTACCCTATTACTGATCTCGACTACTCAAACTACTCTATTACTGATCTCAACTACTCAAACTACCCTATTACTGATCTCGACTACTCAAACTACTCTATTACTGATCTCGACTACTCAAACTACTCTATTACTGATCTCGACTACTCAAACTACTCTATTACTGATCTCGACTACTCAAACTACTCTATTACTGATCTCGACTACTCAAACTACTCTATTACTGATCTCGACTACTCAAACTACCCTATTACTGATCTCGACTACTCAAACTACTCTATTGCTGATCTCGACTACTCAAACTACCCTTTTACTAACCAACTATTAGAATTTCATGCTGTTGATTCAAAGTCAGCTGTCTGTTTGTATTGCAGAAGTCAGACTGAGGAAAATAGTTGATGAGAGGGAGAGTTTAGCTGATCAGGTGAAGAGGCTGAAGTCTCAGCTGGAGGGGAAACAGAGGAACGGGGCAGAGGGTTTGAGTCCTGAGGAGGACAGACTTGAGAACGGCATGGACCCCCACATCCTCGACTTACAGAGTGAGTCACATTTCACCTTTACTAAGACAGATCTAGCCTTTTACCTGGCTGTCTCCCTAGTGTACTTTGTCAAGTGTGTAAGTGGAGTATACATTATGCAAACCTATACAACAATATTTGACTCACATCCTTCTATCTTTATTTCTTCTTCTACAGGGGATGCCAACCGGCAAATCAGTGACCTCAAGTTTAAACTGGTGAAATCAGAACAGGAAGTCACAGCCCTGGAACAGAATGTAAGTACCGTTTTAGTTCCTAGACAGAGGAAGACATGTATGACTATATCCATGAAACACCTGACCAATCACGTGAGATAATAAGTAGTATCTTGTACAGTCTGGGTTGGAGACTTTTGACCATTTTCTCCACTAGGAGCTCCATGGAATATTAAGTAAGTAATGTGTTCAGTCTAGTATGAGGCACATCACATTTCAACCATCAATCCATTTATTCACCCCTTCATTTCTCTCTTGGCCAGATCATCCGGTTGGAGGGTCAGGTGACTCGTTACAAGTCGGCCTCTGAGAGCGCAGAGAAAGTAGAGGACGAGCTCAAAGTGGAGAAACGCAAGCTACAGAGAGAGGTAGGCTACTATAATGTCAGGTTTACAAAAACAGAATCACAGAACCCACAAGTCATTGGGTCATATCTAGTATGTCAAGCCCACATGTTTTGGTATCAAGTCTACACCAGGTATACGTTGTTGCCTTCAGGTTGCTTCTCCCGTCTCAAACTCTAAACCTTTTCTCTCCGTTCTCTCTAGCTGAGGTCTGCCCTGGACAGGATTGATGAGCTGGAGGCCAGTAACAGCCACCTGGCCAAGCGCCTGGAGAAGATGAAGGCTAATCGGAGCGCCCTATTGGCCCAGCAGTGATGTACTTATTGGTTGTCATGGCAATTTGCATCCATGACCTCCCTATGACCTTTGATCTATCAGGCACTCTATTAAAACACACCCATAAAATTCAAACCAAGCGAGGACTTGCTGGAGCAAAAGCTTCAATGAAACATGTCCACACATATTGTAATCACAGATTCATTCAGTGTTGTGCCCATCTGTACAGTATATCCAGTGATTCACCAAGAGACACAGAGGGAACGTGTTACTGACCCTGAGAACACTCCTCACTGACTGTGACCGAGGCTGGACTTCTCAACTAACTGGTGAAGGGGGAATATTCTGCACAAACGAACAGCAAAGAGGACCTATCTCCTCCTATAGCTCTTAAGATGACCTATCCTCCTATAGCTCTTACGTCGCCCTGTGCCATGATTACCCCTAAAGCATTTCTTCCCAATCATTCATCTCTCTCTGTTCTCTGTAACACATGGCACTATCTCTCTGTGCTACTTGGGCTCCATGTCTGCTCCAGTAAGTTTATCCATCCACGGAGTTTATCCATCCACGGAGAGGAAGAAAGACTCAAAAGGAGTGTGTTTCATATATATTATTTTATTGTCAATATATTTTGAAGTGAAAATGCAATCTGCTCCCTCCTGTCCCCCAAGCCAAACTCTGATGTTAATGTGTAAGGTGATGTTTATTTTTAGTTGTGCATGTCTCCATAGGTATATGTCAAGTACATCAGATGGGTGGAAATACACGTGGCACAACATTAATTAAGCAATAAGGCCCGAGGAGGTGTGGTATATGGCCAACATACCACGGCTAAGAGCTATTTGTTGGCCATATATCACAAACCCCCGAGGTGCCTTATTGTTATTATTAACGGGTTACCAATGTAATTAGAGCAGTAAAAATACATGTTTTGTCATAACCGTGATATACAACGGCTGTCAGCCAATCAGCTTTCAGGGCTCGAACCAACCAGTTATAATCAGGATTGTCCTATACATCTCATTGTTTGTGCCACGTGATGAACAGTATAATGGTACTTGAGGAAAAATATCACCAGGTCTTAACGTCTGAAATACTATGTCCTCCCTTGAGCAATTTATACGACTCATTGGGGAAGGACAACTCGAACAATCAGTTGAATAATGTACTTCTACTGCAACAGTTTTGGAACCATTCAAATCGGCTGTCGCAGTAACACTTGCTGTAAATGTTCGACAATCTGACAAACCAGATCTCATGCAGATAAAACAAAACATCAGTTATATTCTGACATAACAGGAATTGTTCCCTTATTATCCTGCTCCTCAGTCTCAAGCATGTCATGCCTTATTGAGGGGGGGGGGGGGGGGGGGGGGGGGGGGGTATAGCATTGTTGTTCACTTGTGCTTTGGACATAACGTTTCCCTTCCTAACCCCTATACATTAGTTAAGCTCGGACATCTACTTTTTGGGGAAGTTCCAGCTGTTTACATGCTTTAAAACTATTATTTGTCCATGAATGAAGCTAATTGTAAACATTGTGCAATATTGAAAATGTCTTTGGGAAGGTGAGGCTGTATGGTCCTTGCTTTCCTTGAGAAATGTAAATGATGTTTGAGGTAGCATTGACAAGCACCACATTAAACTAATGCAAACTCTCTGCTAAAACGTTATTTGTCCATATGTGAATAGTTTGGTAAAAGATGCCAAACGCATTCATGATTTATGACAACCAGCAGAGGGAAGAAGCCTGATGCCGTGTCACATTAAGGGATGTAGAAGAGAAACACGGTCCGTGTTAAGCAGAATTTCCTTCACTTTGGACATTCAGAACCTGACAGGGGAAAGTGTTTACACTGCCGTGCCAGGTCTTTCTCCGTTGTGGTGCTGAGCATGACTTTGGCAGGAGCTGAGGAACTGAGTACCGGTGTTATAATACTGATGGTTTGTCCGGACTGATAGTTTCTAAAGTGGTGCCTAGAACGGTTCAGCTCCAACGAGTGGCAGCGTCGGGGACCACAGTTATTGAAAACTACCATTTTCTTATCCGAACCGTATTCTCAACTGCTGCGTTAATTCTGTTGGGTTAATTCAGGTAGGTCCGTCAGTTTCGTTTTCCTCCATGAAGAAAATACTCGGCGGGACTCGTATTTGTTTTGTTTTCCTCCATTTAAGAGAATACTCGGCGGGACTCATATTTGTTTTGTTTTCCTCCATTTAAGAAAATACTCGGCGGGACTCGTATTTGTTTTGTTTTCCTCCATTTAAGAAAACACTCGGCGGGACTCGTATTTGTTTTGTTTTCCTCCATTTAAGAAAACACTCGGCGGGACTCGTATTTGTTTTGTTTTCCTCCATTTAAGAAAACACTCGGCGGGACTCGTATTTGTTTTGTTTTCCTCCATTTAAGAAAATACTCGGCGGGACTCGTATTTGTTTTGTTTTCCTCCATTTAAGAAAACACTCGGCGGGACTCGTATTTGTTTTGTTTTCCTCCATTTAAGAAAACACTCGGCGGGACTCGTATTTGTTTTGTTTTCCTCCATTTAAGAAAATACTCGGCGGGACTCGTATTTGTTTTGTTTTCCTCCATTTAAGAAAACACTCGGCGGGACTCGTATTTGTTTTGTTTTCCTCCATTTAAGAAAACACTCGACGGGACTTGTATTTGTTTTGTTTTCCTCCATTTAAGAGAATACTCGGCGGGACTCGTATTTGTTTTGTTTTCCTCCATTTAAGAAAATACTCGGCGGGACTCGTATTTGTTTTGTTTTCCTCCATTTAAGAAAATACTCGGCGGGACTCGTATTTGTTTTGTTTTCCTCCATTTAAGAAAACACTCGGCGGGACTCGTATTTGTTTTGTTTTCCTCCATTTAAGAAAACACTCGGCGGGACTCGTATTTGTTTTGTTTTCCTCCATTTAAGAAAACACTCGGCGGGACTCGTATTTGTTTTGTTTTCCTCCATTTAAGAAAACACTCGGCGGGACTCGTATTTGTTTTGTTTTCCTCCATTTAAGAAAACACTCGGCGGGACTCGTATTTGTTTTGTTTTCCTCCATTTAAGAAAATACTCGGCGGGACTCGTATTTGTTTTGTTTTCCTCCATTTAAGAAAATATTAGGCGGGACTCGTATTTGTTTTGTTTTCCTCCATTTAAGAAAACACTCGGCGGGACTCGTATTTGTTTTGTTTTCCTCCATTTAAGAAAACACTCGACGGGACTCGTATTTGTTTTGTTTTCCTCCATTTAAGAGAATACTCGGCGGGACTAGTATTTGTTTTGTTTTCCTCCATTTAAGAAAACACTCGACGGGACTCGTATTTGTTTTGTTTTCCTACATTTAAGAAAACACTCGGCGGGACTCGTATTTGTTTTGTTTTCCTCCATTTAAGAGAATACTCGGCGGGACTCGTATTTGTTTTGTTTTCCTCCATTTAAGAAAACACTCGGCGGGACTCGTATTTGTTTTGTTTTCCTCCATTTAAGAAAATACTCGGCGGGACTCTTATTTGTTTTGTTTTCCTACATTTAAGAGAATACTCGGCGGGACTCGTATTTGTTTTGTTTTCCTCCATTTAAGAAAATACTCGGCGGGACTCGTATTTGTTTTATTTTCCTCCATTTAAGAAAACACTCGGCGGGACTCGTATTTGTTTTGTTTTCCTCCATTTAAGAAAACACTCGGCGGGACTCGTATTTGTTTTGTTTTCCTCCATTTAAGAAAACACTCGGCGGGACTCGTATTTGTTTTGTTTTCCTCCATTTAAGAAAACACTCGGCGGGACTCGTATTTGTTTTGTTTTCCTCCATTTAAGAAAACACTCGGCGGGACTCGTATTTGTTTTGTTTTCCTCCATTTAAGAAAACACTCGGCGGGACTCGTATTTGTTTTGTTTTCCTCCATTTAAGAAAACACTCGGCGGGACTCGTATTTGTTTTGTTTTCCTCCATTTAAGAAAACACTCGGCGGGACTCGTATTTGTTTTGTTTTCCTCCATTTAAGAAAACACTCGACGGGACTCGTATTTGTTTTGTTTTCCTCCATTTAAGAGAATACTCGGCGGGACTAGTATTTGTTTTGTTTTCCTCCATTTAAGAAAACACTCGACGGGACTCGTATTTGTTTTGTTTTCCTACATTTAAGAAAACACTCGGCGGGACTCGTATTTGTTTTGTTTTCCTCCATTTAAGAGAATACTCGGCGGGACTCGTATTTGTTTTGTTTTCCTCCATTTAAGAAAACACTCGGCGGGACTCGTATTTGTTTTGTTTTCCTCCATTTAAGAAAATACTCGGCGGGACTCGTATTTGTTTTGTTTTCCTACATTTAAGAGAATACTCGGCGGGACTCGTATTTGTTTTGTTTTCCTCCATTTAAGAAAATACTCGGCGGGACTCGTATTTGTTTTATTTTCCTCCATTTAAGAAAACACTCGGCGGGACTCGTATTTGTTTTGTTTTCCTCCATTTAAGAAAACACTCGGCGGGACTCGTATTTGTTTTGTTTTCCTCCATTTAAGAAAACACTCGGCGGGACTCGTATTTGTTTTGTTTTCCTCCATTTAAGAAAACACTCGGCGGGACTCGTATTTGTTTTGTTTTCCTCCATTTAAGAAAACACTCGGCGGGACTCGTATTTGTTTTGTTATTCCATTGACATGTTTTTGCTTGTCAGCCATCCAGTTAAAATATGTAACTTTCAAAATACAGAACTCATCCATGTATGATGCATTTTGCATCATGATACAAAACGTAGAATACAGGGAAGATGTATGTAATTTGAAGTTAAACATCTTGAATACTTGATGGCTGACAAGCAGCTGGAAAGGCAGTACAGGCTGTATGAAGAGTCAGCTGCAATTGGAGATGAATGTAATTACCTTCTCAGCAGCAACATGTGGCCACATCTAAAATACTCTGCAACAGTGTTCATTTTGATAAAAAGCTGAGGAAAAAGGCCAGATATGTAACCGTTGAGGCGATACGGTGCACAAACACTGGCGTAGAAAAGGTGTACATTTTGGATTCTGGTGGGGTACGACAGTTGAACTAAGCCAGAGGCATTTATAGGCCCGAGATATATTCTCCAAGAATAAATGGGGTACACAATTTAAAATAAAGGATTCTAGCGTTAAGAGTTCCGGTTCTCAGATTTTGCCGTCAATAAAAATCTGCATCAAAATTCTGTGCATGATAAAAACAATAAAAATGATAGTTCATATTACAATTGATAAAGCAGGAAGGCTAAAGACAGTCACTAAAAATGAATAAGAGCTGGAGAAAATAGTCTACTGTTAAATATGGAAAAAAGGAAATCAGTGACTATAATTCTGTTAATTTACTTGTGGCATTCGTCAAGGATGAAATGTGTTTTAGTCAAACCAAAATTAGACTGCACAGAAAATTCTAGACTCATAAGGCCATAGAATCACTAATTAGTTTGAACAAAGAGCTAGGGCAGCGAGGGCTGGACTTTTACTGTGGTCAAGATGTTTAAGGTGGAACGCCTGAACACTACAGCACAAACATTCAACTGTACATATTGCAGTGTTATTGGGTCCATAAAGCCAAACTCTAGTACCGTCTACCTAGCCAGCCAACTCATAAAAACTCAGTGAAATAGCATGACAGGCTCTGTGGTCTACTTCCACAAGGATTAATATAGTGTCAATGACATTTTATCAAAAATATTATTGCACATGGTAAGACATTTAACATAAATCATAGGAAGGTGTCTGAATGGATTTATTTTTTATACATCATGAATAAACAGTTGACACTTTCTACTATTGCATGGGAGACACATTTTGAAAACATTCAGCCTTCTGAACCAGAAGCTATTGTTGCCAATTAACTCTTCACAGACCCAGGCCTGTTGGATCACTCCTGCAACTCACGGAAGGGCTAGCCATCATGTTGAGGATGCTTCCCTCATATATGGTGTAGTTACTCTGTAGGAGGAGCAGAGGAACATAATAAACTGTAGGTTTGGATGTTGCAGCATTGTCATTGAGTGGATGCTTACATGTTCGTTGCTGATTAAACCAATCTGAGGGACCTTCTTCATTGTGGCCTCATGCTCAGCAATGGACGCCTGGTCCCAAGCTTTAGTCTTCAACATCTCCACAATACCTCTGTGGGGCACAGACATGATGTTTACATAGTCTGGACTATCCACTGAACCAACCAGACAGTTCCAGTCTATAAACAGATTATTATTATTATTCTTCACCTGGTAGACTAGTTGAGAACAAGTTCTCATTTACTGGCTGGGTAGTAGATGATAAAGGCCAGAGACATCTCATCAGTGGTGGCCAGCCCCAACTGCGTGATTCCTTTGCGAGTGGCTGTGTTATAGGTGCACTCCACCACAATCTCATCACCCTGCAGAGAGGAGATACTGCTTTTAGAAAGATCGAATGACTAATAACACCACAGTTGACCTGATCAAAAATCCACATGAAATACAGGAAGTACATGGATGCTTACTGGTTTGATGGTCTTAATGGTCTCCAGGTTGATGAACCCCTGCATCACAAAGTTCTCATCCACAGCCAGGAAGTCAATCTGCGTTCCATTCCTACAGAGGGTCAAATCAAGCACACTTTACACCAAAAGGTGGTCACGTTGCAGTGGTGCACATTCTCGCTGCAAAGAGCCCTGTAGCAGATGATATGAGGTCCCTGAACCAAGCAGTGAGTGTGACAACCATGAACACAAGTGATGGCTCTAGAGTGCCCTCAGAAAGTAGTCGCACCCCTTAACTTTACGCAGAACGGATTCAAAAAGATGTGTCATTTTTTGTCAACAGGCGACACCATTCACCTGACAAATCACATGCATCTGTTGATTAGATAAGTATTCAACCCCCACAAGTCAACACATAGAGTCACCTTTGGCATCAATTACAGCTGAGTCTTTCTGGGTAAGTCTAAGATTCCACACCTGGATTGTGCAACATTAACCTATTATTCTTTTCAAACTTCTGTTAAATTAGTTGTTGATTATTGCTTGACAAATATTCAGGTCTTTCCATAGATTTAAGTCAAAATTGCCACTCAGGAACAATCACTGGCTTCTTAGTAAGCAACTCCAATGTAGATTTGTCCTTGTGTTTTAGGTTATTGTCCTGCTGTAAGGTGAATTCATCTCCCAGTGTCTGGTGGAAAGCAGACAACCACCTTGTCATCTAGGATTTTGCCTGTGCTTAGCTACATTCTTTATCCTGAAAAACTCCCCAGTCCTTAACAATTACAAGCATACCCATATAACATGATGCAGCCACCACTATGCTTGAAAATATGGAGCGTGGTACTCAGTAATGTGTTGGATTTACAAACATAACTTCGTCCTGAATATAAAGTTAATTGCATCACATTTTTTGCAGTATTACTTTAGTGCCTTGTTGCAAACAGGATGCATGTTCTGGTATATTCCTGTACAGGCTTCCTTTTCACTGTCAGTATTGTGGATTAACTACAATGGTGATCCATCACAGCCATTTCATTTAACCTTTAATGAGGCAAGTCTGTTAAGAACAAATTCTTATTTACAATGACAGTCCACCTAAAGGTCTCCTGCAGGAACAGGGATAAAATAACAAAAACATTCAACTCCCCCCCCCCCCCCACTCTACGACACCTGCATCTTCATAGTGACACGCCAGCCAAAGCGTAATAAATAACTTAATGTGCCAAGGGATAGTCAGTCTGCTTGTTTTACTTGTGCCCATCTACAAATAGTTGCCCTTTGCAAGGCATTGGAAAACCTCCCTGGTCTTTGTGATTAAATACTTTTTGCAATGCAGTGCTTGACTGAGGGACCTTACAGACAATTGTATGATTGGTGTACAGAGAGTCTCTCAACTCAGATAAAACACTATTCCATGCAACTTACGTTACTTGTTAAGCAAATTTACTCCTGAAAATATGAAGGCTAGCAATAACAAAGGGATTGAATACATGACTCAAGACAATTCAGCTCGTCATTATTAATTACATTTGTCCCTTTCTAAAAACATAATTCCACTTAAACATTATGGGGTATTGTGTGTAGGCCAGTTACAAAAATTTAGGCTGTAACAAAATGTTGAAAAAGTTCAGGGGTGTGAATAGTTTCTGAAGGCACTGTAGCTCGGCTCAACAAGTATATCATTGTTCTGGCTTCAGCGCTATTAGTGATGTTTGACAAGTCACCAATCCGGACATCTGGGATGTTGTAGACAACCACCATTACTTGTTTGTTATCGTGCACAAGCTGCATATGAAGTTGCATGTGATCCACTTCCATTTCCTGGCTGCGTCAGGAAAAGTTGTGCAGCAGAAAATTGTTCACGTGGGTCTACATTGGTCATGAAGACTGGCATAGGAGGAGGTCCACTACATGCTTCTCTACAGCTGCCTCTTATCTGTGATCCAGATCAATAAGCAGCAATGCTACACCGAGGACCAGGGGCAGACTGCTTCAAATTGGTGTCTGTCTGGGACACAGGAGGGGTGAGACTGCCCCCTTCTGGAGACATTAATACATACACACATGCATGAACACACACCGACACAAATGTTAGTCTGAGCTATCTCTACATTGTCTTCTTCATACTAGGCTTTCGAACTTCCAGAAAACGCTGGCATCCCTATTGGAGGACAGGATTATGATGAGTTCTACCAATGACTCCCTGTTGGTGTAAAGTGTCATTGTAAGGATAAGCAGCGATATGCTTTGATGATCATTGTTGATGGTTCTTCACTCTCCCCACTGATGTGTTCTTGATTCTACATTCTGTAGGAATGGAACGCAGATTGACTTCCTGGCTGTGGATGAGAACTATAACTTTGTGATGCAGGGGTTCATCAACCTGGAGACCATTAAGACCATCAAACCAGTAAGCATCTATGTACTTACTCTATTTCATGGGCTTCTTGATCAGGTCAACTGTGGTGTTATTAGTCATTAGATATTTCTAAAAGCAGTATCTCCTCCTCTCTGCAGGGTGATGAGATTGTGGTGGAGTGCACCTATAACACAGCCACTCGCAAAGGAATCACGCAGTTGGGGCTGGCCACCACTGATGAGATGTGTCTGGCCTTTATCATCTACTACCCAGCCATCAGTGTTGACAAAGCTCTGAAGCTAGATTTTGGTTTTAATTCATTTCATTCCAGCCATTACAATGAGCCAGTCCTCCTATTGTTCCTCCTACCAGCCTCCACTGATGTGTACATAAATGTATCAAGGTGAAATTAGGGGACATTCTAGTTGGTTCCTGTAGAGAAAGGCTACTAGTGTCAACTGGGCTGAACTGAACTGCAATCTAATGGATCAAACAAAGTAAATGAGTTGAACTACAATAATTAGTATTGGTTGTCCTGCAAGTATATTTACAAACCCAAAGTCATATTGTATTCACCGAAAGAACCATGGAAGTTTGACATGTTGCCCCTCCATCTAATTTCAAATTCAGTTTACCCATCCAAGTGAAAATTCCCAATGTGATACCTCAATGAATTAGCCTGAGCAAAACAGACCTGGCAGCAAAATGATTTCTCCCCTGTGTGAATCCTCATGTGATAATTCAGATACTCAACATGGGGAAACCATTTGCCACATTACAGATCCTGTTCGTGATATGATTTCTCCCCTGTGTGGATCAGTATAATAATGCATATTCTTGCCTGTGTGAAACCTTCCATGCGATTTCAGGTGTTCACTCTGATATGACAGCCTTTGAGTTTCTCCTTTGTGTGAATCATCCGATGACAACTCAGACCTTTAACATAAACAAAACCTTTGCCACAGTCCCAACAGCAATGCAATCTCACCCCTTTGTGGGTCCTCATATGGTCATTCAGACTTCTACCATTAGCAAAACCTTTGCCACAAACCTGACAATGATGCAGATTCAACCCTGTGTGGATCCTCATATGAGAATCCAGAGCTCCACGCTTTCTCTCTTTTCTGTGTAACTCCTCCTATGCACTGGGGATTTCAGATCCATGGATGTTTTTAACCTTGGAGTTTATAGTGTCTTTTTCTGTCAGTGTCCTCTTTGATTTGCGCCGGGGCTGAGATTCACTGGTTGGCTCAGAGTTTAGATCTGTGCAGTTTGAAGCCGTTTTGTCTCTGTATTCTTCACTTCGGATTTGTGAAGACTGAGTTGGGTACTGATCATAGTCAATTTTCACCCAGGCAGGAGTGAATACCGAGTCTTCATTCACCTGGATGATCCTCCGTTCTTCCTGTTCCTCTTTAATCTGTATGGGGTTCGTCATTTACAGTGTTGCTGTACAGGGGACAACTCCTCTTCAGAGACAATGAACTGCTGGAAATCTGAAGGAAAGGAGAAAGGATACATTAGATTTTAGTTGCAGATGAGATAGGTGCTGATACACTTCCTCTGACATAAGATAATGTAATGTCTAGGATAGAGTGGCCCATCTTCAGGATTTCCCACTTATGTGCTGTTGGTTGATCCTAACAGTTTCTGAAGTGTCGATCATGGTCATTCAGTATTGTCAGTAGCAGCAATCTGACTGGACTGAGAATCCCTTGTTCACTTCTATTGCTATATAGAACCTGTAGTAATGATTATATTTTTCAAGACTATTACATAACATGCACAGAATTTGAAAGACTGTTAGCTAGTTAGCATATTAAACTGTATCTAATTGACATTTATCCGCATGTCTTTTCAATCAAAGATCAATGCATGAAATGACATTGTTTTTTTTTTTTTAAATGTACTTTTAAAATAATTTTCCTCAGCATAGAATGAATATATCTTTCAAATTATGTGGATGTTATTTAATAGTTGACTAATTGTATTCATATTTAACTGTTTAGCTTGTTTGTAAATGAGCCGTTAAGTAGAAAAACAATAAACACATTTGATGTGCCCTTGTTGCCAGGCGTCATGAGGTGAATAGGAAGCTCCAGGGTCGCGTCAGCTTTCAGAAATCTGCATTTTCAAAACGCAGATAAAAAAAACAAACAATAATAATCATTCTGCGTTTTAAACCATTTCAACTGGTATTTATTTTAGAAGTCAAGTGTTTTGTTGTTGTTGCTTCAATGGAGTGATAAGAGGCGTGCTACTACGCTTTTTCATCTGACAAAATAAATACATGCAAAACATTTGGCAGAAAGTAGCTTCGTATTCATCAGATGACAACAGATGTGCATCACTATTTGGCTAGCAGCCACACAAAAAAGTATAGTAGCTTACAATTAAAGAGCAAGGTATTTCTTGCAAAGACGTTGCATGGCCATCTTGTATATTTACCATAGAAAGAATGTAGCTAGCTACATTTCATAATGTTTTGTTTGAAGTTAATACTACATTTAAAGTTGCTACCCGACCAGAGAATTTTCACAGAAGAGGGTCAGTCAGTAGGGTGATAGAATGGCCATTTGTGAATGCAGGAATTTGATTGGTCTAAAAACAAGTACAAAATTACTAATATTTTAGAAATGTGTTTACAAAACACCGCAATATATTTTTTCTGCCTTTCATCCTCTCTTTTGTGTGTGACAAACGCAGAATTCTGCGTTGCCGCAAATAACTTCAGTTAAAAATAACTCGGAGGTTCAGAGTTTCCGACTTGTCATGAACAGTGGCCCAGTGGGAACTAGTCTCTACGAATCAGAGTATGGACTAGACAAGCCACAACTCTCGTCTCTAACATTTATATTCAAAAATTCAAAACAGTCAGAATGTTGAATAAACTTAATTTGAATTTACTCTACATGTCTGCCGATTTCGTTCTTCTGGCTGTGTAAGTTTGAGCCCAAATATCCACAGGAAAGTATTGTAATGACCTGACTAAATCATAAAGGAACAATTGTCCAGACAGAGGATTGAGTTTACGAATTGACGGTTTATTAACACAACTTTCCACAGGCTACTGTTTGGCCGTAGCCCACGCCAAATAAATGAAAGATACCCCACAAGCCAACTGTGACCTTCTCTTGTGAAGCCCAGACGTAAGAGAGAGAACAATGGATAAACCTGGTCTTAACTTCCAATGCTCCATTCCCCTGCCCAACCCCCCTCCACGCCCCTCCGCCAACCACCAGGATCCCCAGCATCAGAACATTCCAGGCATCCCCGTGATTGGCAGATAGCAGGTTGATTGGCATGTCGGACCCCACGAACACTGGTAAGTACAACACTACCCACTAATAGCCTACCACATAACACCGCTGTCTGTGCGGGTCGCTACAGTATTATTACACCGACTTCAAACCGTGTGTGGCTATCACGATTTGTTTGCTCATCACTTAAGGATAGGCGGGACGCAAATGTCTCAACTGGCCAATTGCCAGGGAAAATGCAGAGCGCCAGATTCAAATAAAATACTATAAAATTCAAACTTTCATTAAATCACACATGTAAGATACTCAATTAAAGCTACACTCGTTGTGAATCCAGCCAACATGTCAGATTTTAAAAATGCTTTTCGGCGAAAGCATAAGAAGCTATTATCTGATAGCCTGCACCATCTGCACCAGCAGTAAACAAAGGAGTTAGCATATTTCAACCCTGCAGGCGCTACACGAAACGCTGAAATAAAATATAAAACATGCATTACCTTTGATGAGCTTCTTTTGTTGGCACTCCAATATGTCCCATAAACATCACAATTGGTCCTTTTGTTCGATTAATTACGTCCATATAAAGTGTGTTTGATCCAGAAAAAAAACAGCTTACAAAAAACGCAACCACTACAAAATATTTCAAAAGTTGCCTATAAACTTTGACAAAATATTTCAAACTACTTTTGTAATACAACTTTAAGTATTTTTAAACGTTAATAATCAATCAAATTGTAGACAGGTCTATCTGTGTTCAATACAGGAATGAAAACAAACCAGCGCCACTTTTTACATCTTGCGTAACTCACAAAAGTGTACCCAGTTCCTAGTTGGCCTACTTCTTCATTGCACAAAGGAATAACCTCAACCAAATTCCAAAGACTGGTGACATCCAGTGGAAGCGGTAGGAACTGAAAACAGGCTCCTAGGAAATATTCCTTGGCAATAACAAGACAGGTAACAGAGAGGGGGGGGGGGGGGGAATCTGAAACGTTAGTCACAGACATGATTCAAACAGTTTTAGAAACTTCAGAGTGTTTTCTATCCAAATCTATGAATAATATGCATATATTATATTATTGGCATGAGTAGCAGGAAGTTGAAATTGGGCAGGCTATTTATCCAAAAATGAAAATTCTGCCCCCTAGCCCCAAGAGGTTTTAAGGCACGCACGCGCAAAACAAATGTATGATGCATGCTTACTAACCAAAACCTTGCAAGTATTTACATGTGCCAGGTGATTGAAATTTCAATGGCAGTACCAGCGTTTTGAAAAATTGAACTGTGTTCGAATAGCCATACTAACATACTGTATACTACATAGTATTAGTTCATTTTAGTATACTGTAACGAACGGTATCCTTTCAGTTGAGTGTACTTGCTCTTCTCCTGTCTACAGGAAGTTGATGCTGTTGCTATGCAACCTCTTGCTAGCTAGTTAGCAAAATAAATTACTAGTTAGAGATTTGAAGACTTCGGGTGTGTTCTTAAATTCAATCTGGAGTGCCAGAGTGCGCTCGTAAATTCAGAGCGTTGTCAGATTTCCCGTTTGTAAATTCAGAGCAACACTGGATGCTCAGGCCGAGGAGTAGAGTTGATTTGAGCGTTCTGACTTTACAATGGCAGTCAAGCACCCAAGCTATCTACTTCCAGACACAAATGAGACCACTGACCATTTCACTCGCCCTATCAGAGCTGGTTAGGCAGTTTTCATGTTATCCGAGACATTGGTGACTAACTGTGCTGCTGGCAACAATTTATTTAGCTGTTTTTTGCTGACGTTTACTGACAGTGGCCATGTTCAACGGGTTTTGATCGCTCTAAATTCAGACGAGAATTTGAAATCGGAGTAGATATCCAGAGGGAATTTACAAAAGCACCCGAATGTCCATTCAGAACGCAAAACGACGATACCATTTAGCTAAGCTAAATCCTCCCCTAAACAGGTGTTCTACTCCGCTAGCCAGCACCTCCCCTAAACAGGTGTTCTACTCCGCTAGCCAGCACCTCACCTAAACAGGTGTTCTACTCCGCTAGCCAGCACCTCCACCAAAACAGGTGTTCTACTCCGCTAGCCAGCACCTCCCCTAAACAGGTGTTCTACTCTGCTAGCCAGCACCTCCCATAAACAGGTGTTCTACTCCGCTAGCCAGCACCTCTCCTAAACAGGTGTTCTACTCTGCTAGCCAGCACCTCCCATAAACAGGTGTTCTACTCCGCTAGCCAGCACCTCTCCTAAACAGGTGTTCTACTCCGCTAGCCAGCACCTCACCTAAACAGGTGTTCTACTCCGCTAGCCAGCACCTCCCATAAACAGGTGTTCTACTCCGCTAGCCAGCACCTCCCCTAAACAGGTGTTCTACTCCGCTAGCCAGCACCTCCCCTAAACAGGTGTTCTACTCCGCTAGCCAGCACCTCCCCTAAACAGGTGTTCTACTCTGCTAGCCAGCACCTCCCCTAAACAGGTGTTCTACTCTGCTAGCCAGCACCTCCCATAAACAGGTGTTCTACTCCGCTAGCCAGCACCTCTCCTAAACAGGTGTTCTACTCCGCTAGCCAGCACCTCACCTAAACAGGTGTTCTACTCCGCTAGCCAGCACCTCCCATAAACAGGTGTTCTACTCCGCTAGCCAGCACCTCCCCTAAACAGGTGTTCTACTCCGCTAGCCAGCACCTCCCCTAAACAGGTGTTCTACTCCGCTAGCCAGCACCTCCCCTAAACAGGTGTTCTACTCCGCTAGCCAGCACCTCACCTAAACAGGTGTTCTACTCTGCTAGCCAGCACCTCCCCTAAACAGGTGTTCTACTCCGCTAGCCAGCACCTCTCCTAAACAGGTGTTCTACTCTGCTAGCCAGCACCTCTCCTAAACAGGTGTTCTACTCTGCTAGCCAGCACCTCTCCTAAACAGGTGTTCTACTCTGCTAGCCAGCACCTCTCCTAAACAGGTATTCTACTCCGCTAGCCAGCACCTCCCCTAAACAGGTGTTCTACTCTGCTAGCCAGCACCTCTCCGAAACAGGTGTTCTACTCTGCTAGCCAGCACCTCTCCTAAACAGGTGTTCTACTCTGCTAACCATTACCTCCCCTAAACAGGTGTTCTACTCCGCTAGCCAGCACCTCCCCTAAACAGGTGTTCTACTCTGCTAGCCAGCACCTCTCCTAAACAGGTGTTCTACTCTGCTAGCCAGCACCTCTCCTAAACAGGTGTTCTACTCTGCTAGCCAGCACCTCTCCTAAACAGGTGTTCTACTCTGCTAGCCAGCACCTATCCTAAACAGGTGTTCTACTCTGCTAGCCAGCACCTCTCCTAAACAGGTGTTCTACTCTGCTAGCCAGCACCTCTCCTAAACAGGTGTTCTACTCTGCTAGCCAGCACCTCTCCTAAACAGGTGTTCTACTCTGCTAGCCAGCACCTCTCCTAAACAGGTGTTCTACTCCGCTAGCCAGCACCTCCCCTAAACAGGTGTTCTACTCCGCTAGCCAGCACCTCCCCTAAACAGGTGTGCGTTTCTTCCTCATCCAGATGAACCTTATCAACCTGGTCCACGATCATCTTCTCATTAATGGACTATGCATCCTAGAATGGCACATTCATCTTTGTACTCTCTGCACATCCTCATATGCACCTGCCTCTTTTCATGTACATATTTCCCCCACCGCTCAGCATCCTGTAAAATAGTTTTTATTTATATATCTCTACATACATACTTTATAACGTAGCTTAGTTTTCATAGTGAAGTTTGTAGTTCCTACCTTACAGTGTAGATAGTGTACATACCGCATGTGGATTTCTGTAAGCTCTGCTTCTACATACAGTATGTTGTCTGTATCCTGTTTATCAGCTCTGCTTCTACATACAGTATGTTGTCTGTATCCTGTTTATCAGCTCTGCTTCTACATACAGTATGTTGTCTGTATCCTGTTTATCAGCTCTGCTTCTACATACAGTATGTTGTCTGTATCCTGTTTATCAGCTCTGCTTCTACATACAGTATATTGTCTGTATATCAGGTTTATCTTCTGCCTGGAAATTCTGTTTATTGTGGCAGCACCATTTCACCATGTCAAATTCCTTTATATACAAAATGTATTATGCTATTAAAGGTGATTCTGATCTTCTACAGTTTACAGGGCAGGACTCTTATTTTGAAAGATTTAAAATCCCATGAATCGCTTTATCTTGTTTGCATAACACAGCTGGAAAGAAGGATGGCGGATGCTGGAAATAAAGAGTCAGCGCCGATTGGAGGAGATGAATTTACCAACACAGAGTTGGAGAATAGCAAGAATAACACGGTAGTAACGCAATAATTGATATGTTTTGTCTGTGTTTGTAAATTGTATCTTTGCGAACGACCTAGTGTCCTTTGTCCACGGCAAAGGACTGGATGGATGCATCCAGAAATAGAACAGATGTAGCAGTCGGGACATCAGGCATTGCCACGCGATACATTGTAACTACGCGCTGCTGTTGGCTACAATATAACCTTGTTTGTAACAATATTGCACACGATATGAGTGTTTTGAAGACTGAAAGACCTATCTATCCAAAATAAAAACCATATCTGATCTGTGTTACGTGGCCAGTAGCTGTTCGGCACGTTATTGGTCCACTCGCAGCATTCAGAGAATGACGTCACGGTATTATGACACATGGACGTCTATAGACGCGTATGTGTTTATTACTAGAATATTTCCAAATGGGTCCAATGATTGGCAAAGGATAGGAACAATCTAAATCTATTGATATTCTGTTCTATTCATATTCAGTCCTCTAGGGCAGAGTTTCCCAAACTCGGTCCAACCAATTCATCATCAATATTTGATTATTTGAATCAGCTGTTAGAGCTAGGGCAAAAACCAAAACGTGCACCCATGTGGGGCCCCAGGACCGAGTTTGGGAAACTGCTCTAACTCTGTTCACTAACCACTGTCTATTTCTCCCATGCACTCTGTTTGTACAGATGGTGGAGGAAGGATCCACTCTGCTGCGGAGAATGGAGATCAGTGTGGCCGAGGCAGAGAAAAGAACTGGGAAAAATACAGTGAACATGCAAGAGATATTCACAGTGTACCTCATAGAAACTCGGTGAGAGAGTGGGACCCCGTTTGAAAATGAAGCATATGCAAAAAATAACCTTGCTCCCAAATGAAAACATGTTCTCGGTACAATGATGTTCTTGAACCTGGATTTTTCTGAAAGTGTAAAATAAGAGGGATTCAGATCCTTCTGGTTAATCTGATCTGACCTAGATGTTGGTGTTTCTTCTTTCAGACCCATAGATGCAATAACAGAAGGCCATAACCCAGCCCCAGACTCTCTCTGGAGGAGATACAGTGAATTTGAGATCCTCCGGAACTATTTGTTAGTCACCTATCCATTTATCGTGGTGCCGCCTTTGCCAGAGAAGAGGGTAAGCTAAATTCAAACCTGATGGCCACATCTATACCTAGTAGTCCCATGCACCACACTGCAGTGTTTGGGCCTTAATACCCACAGAATTTAATTGAATAGAACACATTATAATATATATATATATATTATTACACAAAGATATATTATATTATAATATAATATTATATATATATATATATATATCTTTGTGTAATAACCCTCGTCTGATTTCTACAGGCAGAGTTTGTTTGGCACAAGCTGTCTGCAGACAACATGGACCCAGACTTTGTAGAGAGGCGCAGGGTTGGTCTGGAGAACTTTCTACTTCGCGTGGCCTCCCATTCGGTTCTGTCCAATGACAAAATCCTATACCACTTCCTGACTGAGGTACGATAGCCTATCAGCTCACTCCATCACGTTGACGTTGTATTGGAATGTTTTGGAGAGATCCAACATACATTTGTATTTATTTATTTGTCCTCTACTTTTGAAAAAGGTTTAATTGACTCTCCTCCTCTCCCAGGAACACAGGTGGAAGGAGGTGGTGTGTGAGACAGGGTTCCAAGCCAAGGTACCTCAGAGGAATTTTTAACTTCATGAATGTCTATCTTTTACCCCTATATGATCTTTACTCAGTTACTACCACTTATTAAAGGGGTTGTGTCCTTGAGCTGTTCCCGTCTATTGATGTTCTGTATGACATCATGTTCTGTGTGGACCCCAGGAAGAGTAGCTGCTGGATGTGCAACCGCTAACAGGGTTCCTAATGAAATCAAATAAAAACCATATTGAATCTATTTGGATCCACCCAGTGGTACATCCAGTGGTACACCTCGGTTGTGTTTGGTTTATAATCGCATTCTAATTCAATTGTGTTTGTTTTTTCTAGGCAGACTCCAGGATTAAAGCTCTGAGCGCAACTTTCAGGGTGAAGAACCCTGACAAGTAAATGAATCCTTCCCATTTACAACCAGGAGTTGTCAGACACCTAGTGGCATTATACATGTATTACATACATTTGACTTGAAAGTGGAGTTAAGTTAACGTGGTGTAAAGTTAGTCGTGTTAATTTGAAGCTGTGTTAAGTTGAAGTCGAGTAAAGTTGAATTTGTGTAGAAATGATGTTAAGTTGTATAAAGTTACATTTATGGAAGTCGAGTAAAGTGGAAGTCGATTAAAGTGGAAGTCGTGTACATTTGAAGTCGTGTACATTGGAAGTCGTGTACATTGGAAATCGTGTACATTTGAAGTTGTGTATATTTGAAGTTGTGTACATTGGAAGTTGTGTACATTGGAAGTCGTGTACATTTGAAGTCGTGTACATTTGAAGTCGTGTATATTTGAAGTTGTGTAATGGTGAAGTCGTGTACATTGGAAGTTGTGTAATGGTGAAGTCGTGTACATTTGAAGTCGTATACATTTGAAGTCGTGTATATTTGAAGTTGTGTAATGGTGAAGTCGTGTACATTGGAAGTTGTGTAATGGTGAAGTCGTGTACATTGGAAGTCGTGTAATGGTGAAGTCGTGTACATTGGAAGTCGTGTAATGGTGAAGTCGTGTACATTGGAAGTTGTGTATATTGGAAGTCGTGTACATTGGAAGTCGTGTAATGGTGAAGTCGTGTACATTGGAAGTTGTGTAATGGTGAAGTCGTGTACATTGGAAGTCGTGTAATGGTGAAGTCGTGTACATTGGAAGTCGTGTAATGGTGAAGTCGTGTACATTGGAAGTCGTGTAATGGTGAAGTCGTGTACATTGGAAGTCGTGTACATTTGAAGTCGTGTACATTGGAAGTCGTGTAATGGTGAAGTCGTGTACATTGGAAGTCGTGTAATGGTGAAGTCGTGTACATTGGAAGTCGTGTAATGGTGAAGTCGTGTACATTGGAAGTCGTGTAATGGTGAAGTCGTGTACATTGGAAGTCGTGTAATGGTGAAGTCTTGTACATTGGAAGTTGTGTAATGGTGAAGTCGTGTACATTGGAAGTCGTGTAATGGTGAAGTCGTGTACATTGGAAGTCGTGTAATGGTGAAGTCGTGTACATTGGAAGTTGTGTAATGGTGAAGTCGTGTACATTGGAAGTCGTGTAATGGTGAAGTCGTGTACATTGGAAGTTGTGTAATGGTGAAGTCGTGTACATTGGAAGTCGTGTAATGGTGAAGTCGTGTACATTGGAAGTCGTGTAATGGTGAAGTCGTGTACATTGGAAGTTGTGTACATTGGAAGTCGTGTAATGGTGAAGTCGTGTAATGGTGAAGTCGTGTAATGGTGAAGTCGTGTAATGGTGAAGTCGTGTAAAGGTATTTTAAGGTTGCCATTTGTCTTCTTCTATCTAGGCGGTTCACAGAGATGAAACACTACAGCGATGAGCTTCAGTCTCTCACCTCCCAGCTGCTCAGAGTCAGAGCAGTAAGTCATATACCACTCATCAGATGCTTTAGATCCACAGTCACTCTGCTCCTCTCATTAGTCTAAAGTTATATCTTTGGAACAACATCTTCTTTTATTTAGCGCTCACCTCTTGTTACACATTTAACAACTCACGTTTCATTCTCCAGAGAGTAGCAGACAGGCTCTACGGCGTATACAAAGTCCATGGGAACTACGGAAGAGTATTCAGGTAAGAGCACTAGTCAGCAGGTAGCCTAGCGGTTAAGAGTGTTGGGCCAGCAACTGAGTCGTGTAGGTGAAAAATCTGTCAATGTGCCCTTGAGCAAGTCACTTCACCCTAACAATAAAACATGTTGTATTTAAATATTGAAGAAAGACTGATATGATATTGTTGTGGGACTATCTGACTGATCTGACTGTTTGTGTGGTAGTGCCTTAGAGAAGGAGATGGGAGACGGTCTAACTGATCTGACTGTTTGTGTGGCAGTGCCTTAGAGAAGGAGATGGGAGACGGTCTGACTGATCTGACTGTTTGTGTGGCAGTGCCTTAGAGAAGGAGATGGGAGACGGTCTAACTGATCTGACTGATCTGACTGATCTGACTGTTTGTGTGGCAGTGCCTTAGAGAAGGAGATGGGAGACGGTCTAACTGATCTGACTGATCTGACTGATCTGACTGTTTGTGTGGCAGTGCCTTAGAGAAGGAGATGGGAGACGGTCTAACTGATCTGACTGTTTGTGTGGCAGTGCCTTAGAGAAGGAGATGGGAGACGGTCTGACTGATCTGACTGTTTGTGTGGCAGTGAGTGGAGTGCCTTGGAGAAGGAGATGGGAGACGGTCTAACTGATCTGACTGTTTGTGTGGCAGTGCCTTAGAGAAGGAGATGGGAGACGGTCTAACTGATCTGACTGATCTGACTGTTTGTGTGGCAGTGCCTTAGAGAAGGAGATGGGAGACGGTCTGACTGATCTGACTGTTTGTGTGGTAGTGCCTTAGAGAAGGAGATGGGAGACGGTCTAACTGATCTGACTGTTTGTGTGGCAGTGCCTTAGAGAAGGAGATGGGAGACGGTCTGACTGATCTGACTGTTTGTGTGGTAGTGCCTTAGAGAAGGAGATGGGAGACGGTCTGACTGATCTGACTGTTTGTGTGGTAGTGCCTTAGAGAAGGAGATGGGAGACGGTCTAACTGATCTGACTGTTTGTGTGGTAGTGCCTTAGAATAGGAGATGGGAGACGGTCTGACTGATCTGACTGTTTGTGTGGTAGTGCCTTAGAGAAGGAGATGGGAGACGGTCTAACTGATCTGACTGTTTGTGTGGTAGTGCCTTAGAGAAGGAGATGGGAGACGGTCTGACTGATCTGACTGATCTGACTGTTTGTGTGGCAGTGAGTGGAGTGCGTTAGAGAAGGAGATGGGAGACGGTGTAACTGATCTGACTGTTTGTGTGGCAGTGAGTGGAGTGCGTTAGAGAAGGAGATGGGAGACGGTCTGACTGATCTGACTGTTTGTGTGGCAGTGAGTGGAGTACCTTGGAGAAGGAGATGGGAGACGGTCTAACTGATCTGACTGATCTGACTGTTTGTGTGGCAGTGAGTGGAGTGCGTTAGAGAAGGAGATGGGAGACGGTCTAACTGATCTGACTGATCTGACTGTTTGTGTGGTAGTGAGTGGAGTGCGTTAGAGAAGGAGATGGGAGACGGTCTGACTGATCTGACTGTTTGTGTGGCAGTGAGTGGAGTGCGTTAGAGAAGGAGATGGGAGACGGTCTGACTGGTCTGACTGATCTGACTGTTTGTGTGGCAGTGCCTTAGAGAAGGAGATGGGAGACGGTCTGACTGATCTGACTGATCTGACTGTTTGTGTGGCAGTGAGTGGAGTGCGTTAGAGAAGGAGATGGGAGACGGTCTACAGAGTGCTGGACACCATATGGATGCGTGAGTACCCTCCATCCGCCAACAACCTTTGTATCTAACCTGTGCTGAGCCTGCTATTCTAATGTAGATTTTACACAACCTGCAATTTAGGAACCACAATGGAAATTAGGGAACACAATGGAAATAATTATATATATTTTTAACTGGCAAATAAAATCAGCCTGGTATTCTAATGCAGAGTGCACACGTCAAACAATTTAGGAACTACAATGAAAATAAGTATATATTTGTTTAACTGGGTAATAAATCAATCAAGCAATCTGTGATTTTGTCCACAGCTATGCTGCCTCAGTAGATGATATGTTGGAGGAAGAGGAGCACTACGCAGACCAACTGAAGGAATACCTTTTCTATGCTGAAGCCTTAAGGTTGGTCCTATTGCACATTATGGCTAATCAATCAATGAATCAACCAACCAATGAATCATATCTTGTAAAGGGATTCCAGAACCCTGTCCCCTTAGTCAGGTAAAGAGGGTGATGCACCAAGTAGAAGGTTCTGACAGTGTAAAAATATCTCCTCTAAACGGGCCTGGTACAACTTGTGTCCCAGGAAGTAATGCTGTATGGTGTTGTGACATTGTATGGGCCTCCTGTAAAGCTACTGCTGTCTGTTTCCTACAGGGCTGTGTGTAGGAAACACGAGCTGACCCAGTATGAGCTGGAGACGGCCTCCTCAGACCTCATCTCCAAGAAGCAGCAACGGGAGGAGCTGGCCACTGGGGTATTCAATTCAATACAACTTTATCGATACCCTCAGGGGCAATGAAGAAAGCCATAGGTTTAGGCGTAGGTCTATTTTATCTACTGTTTGTATCCTGGTATAGGAAAACTAGGGGACTCCAACTGAGATGGTGATCTCTTGTAAGAGGCAAGCTCTTGTCTTTCCAATATTGATACAGTATAGGTCTCAAGAGCGTTGGCAAGGCCCAAGAGGTCTTAGTTTGTCAAGTCCTCTCAGAATCTTTGACTACATGTATTTTTCAAACCCTCCTATATAAGGACATGTAAAGCCCTAGCCTGGTCCCATCTTTGACTTCATGTCTTCTTCACACCCCCCTATATAAGGACATGTCCCAGGTACTACTGTAGTCTCAGGCTCTACTGTAGTCCCAGAATCTACTGTAGTCCCAGACTCTACTGTAGTCCCAGACTCTACTGTAGTCCCAGGCTCTACTGTAGTCCCAGACTCTACTCTAGTCCCAGACTCTACTGTAGTCCCAGACTCTACTGTAGTCCCAGACTCTACTGTAGTCCCAGAATCTACTCTAGTCCCAGGCTCTACTGTAGTCCCAGACTCTACTGTAGTCCCAGGTACTACTGTAGTCCCAGGCTCTACTGTAGTCCCAGACTCTACTGTAGTCCCAGGCTCTACTGTAGTCCCAGGCTCTACTGTAGTCCCAGACTCTACTCTAGTCCCAGGCTCTACTGTAGCCAACTCTTCTATTGCATGCCATGCATGTTTGTCATGACAAAAAACACAGAGAGGCCGAAGCATCAACAGACTGGACCACCAGCAGGCCTGGGGTCAATTCCATTTCAATTCAGAAAGTAAATCAAATTCCAATTCCACATTTTCCTCATCGAAAAGCACAGGAGAGAATCTGTCATTTTAGTGTACTTCTTGAACTGACTAGACCACCAGGCTAGTAATGCCCCTCCATTCTCTGTCTGTCTGTCCATCCTCAGATGGTACGGACATTCTCCTTCAAAGGAATGACCAACAAGCTGTTTGGTCAGGAGACACCAGAGCAGAGGGAGGCTAAACTCAGCCTACTAGAGGAGCAGATCGTCCAGGGAGAGGAGACGGTCACAGAGAAAACAGTGGAGTGCGAGTGAGTCCCTCATGTTAAACCATGCAGTAATACCTAGATAGATAGATAGACCACATGCTGAAAACAACTCATTGATAAAGTATGTAATATAATCTGTGTGTGTGTGTGTGTGCAGGGAGTACGTGAAGGGTGCGTGGGTGGACATGCAGCGCTTCAAGGAGCAGAAGGACAGGGATCTGAGGGAGGCTCTGATTGGCTACGCCGTCATGCAGATCAGCATGTGTAAGAAGGTGTGTCACACTCAGGTGGAAGTCTGGAAATGCTCCTAGTATCTATGAGGGTTATTTTCATTGGGCACCAAACAGACAAAAACTGACTCAAAGACAGAGGGACTACCTGGACTTGTCCAATAAGAAACTGTAATTTTCGTGTTGCTATAAATACCACTCTCAGGGTTGTGTTCATTAGGCACAAAACTGAAGAACACCGACTGAAAGAGAGAGGGACTACCTGGACATGTCCAATGAGAGACTTTTGTTTCAAAACGCGTTGCAACGGTGTGCCCTACTGAACACAACCCGCTTGTTAAAGTCAAAGGCCAGTGTTGTTAGGACCTAATTCAATTTCTGTGTTTTATGTTCTCCTCTGTCTGTATAGGGCATTCAAGTGTGGACCAATGCTAAGGAATGTTTCCACAAGATGTAAGGGGGTCGGGCCGTGGGTCAGCGACGACGTCTATGGTACGAGTGTACAACAACTTCACCTTTTGACCTTCACATGGAAACAGAACCACTGTTGTCCCGGCAACAAGCCCCAGCTGGCATAAAGTTACAGGGCTGCGTCTCAGTACTCAGTACAAAACTGGCTGCGTCTCAGTACTCAGTCCAATACTGGCTGCATCTCAGTACTCAGTCCAATACTGGCTGCATCTCAGTACTCAGTCCAATACTGGCTGCATCTCAGTACTCAGTCCAATACTGGCTGCATCTCAGTACTCAGTCCAATACTGGCTGCATCTCAGTACTCAGTCCAATACTGGCTGCATCTCAGTACTCAGTCCAATACTGGCTGCATCTCAGTACTCAGTCCAATACTGGCTGCATCTCAGTACTCAGTCCAATACTGGCTGCGTCTCAGTACTCAGTCCAATACTGGCTGCATCTCAGTACTCAGTCCAATACTGGCTGCATCTCAGTACTCAGTCCAATACTGGCTGCGTCTCAGTACTCAGTCCAATACTGGCTGTGTCTCAGTACTCAGTCCAATACTGGCTGCATCTCAGTACTCAGTCCAATACTGGCTGCATCTCAGTACTCAGTCCATTACTGGCTGTGTCTCAGTACTCAGTCCAATACTGGCTGCATCTCAGTACTCAGTCCAATACTGGCTGCGTCTCAGTACTCAGTCCAATACTGGCTGCATCTCAGTCCAATACTGGCTGCGTCTCAGTACTCAGTCCAATACTGGCTGCGTCTCAGTACTCAGTCCAATACTGGCTGAGTCTCAGTACTCAGTCCAATACTGGCTGCATCTCAGTACTCAGTCCAATACTGGCTGCATCTCAGTACTCAGTCCAATACTGGCTGAGTCTCAGTACTCAGTCCAATACTGGCTGAGTCTCAGTACTCAGTCCAATACTGGCTGCGTCTCAGTACTCAGTCCAATACTGGCTGAGTCTCAGTACTCAGTCCAATACTGGCTGTGTCTCAGTACTCAGTCCAATACTGGCTGAGTCTCAGTACTCAGTCCAATACTGGCTGCATCTCAGTACTCAGTCCAATACTGGCTGAGTCTCAGTACTCAGTCCAATACTGGCTGCATCTCAGTACTCAGTCCAATACTGGCTGAGTCTCAGTACTCAGTCCAATACTGGCTGCATCTCAGTACTCAGTCCAATACTGGCTGCGTCTCAGTACTCAGTCCAATACTGGTTGAGTCTCAGTACTCAGTCCAATACTGGCTGAGTCTCAGTACTCAGTCCAATACTGGCTGAGTCTCAGTACTCAGTCCAATACTGGCTGAGTCTCAGTACTCAGTCCAATACTGGCTGAGTCTCAGTACTCAGTCCAATACTGGCTGAGTCTCAGTACTCAGTCCAATACTGGCTGAGTCTCAGTACTCAGTCCAATACTGGCTGAGTCTCAGTACTCAGTCCAATACTGGCTGAGTCTCAGTACTCAGTCCAATACTGGCTGAGTCTCAGTACTCAGTCCAATACTGGCTGCATCTCAGTACTCAGTCCAATACTGGCTGAGTCTCAGTACTCAGTCCAATACTGGCTGCATCTCAGTACTCAGTCCAATACTGGCTGAGTCTCAGTACTCAGTCCAATACTGGCTGCATCTCAGTACTCAGTCCAATACTGGCTGAGTCTCAGTACTCAGTCCAATACTGGCTGCGTCTCAGTACTCAGTCCAATACTGGCTGAGTCTCAGTACTCACCCAATACTGGCTGAGTCTCAGTAGTCAGTCCAATACTGGCTGCGCTCCAGATAAAGTGGGGAGGTAAGGAAGCCTTTCAAGACATGAGATGCAGTCCGGGACTATATTTTATAATGAGATATAAGGCACAAACATATTCCCTTGTGTTGGTTTATTAAGAGAACGTGTAGTATCAGCAGGATAAAGGTTGTTTACTAAGAGAACGTGTGTGTAGTATCAGCAGGATAAAGGTTGTTTATTAAGAGAACGTGTGTGTAGTATCAGCAGGATAAAGGGTGTTTACTAAGAGAACGTGTGTGTAGTATCAGCAGGATAAAGGTTGTTTACTAAGAGAACGTGTAGTATCAGCAGGATAAAGGTTGTTTACTAAGAGAACGTGTGTGTGTAGTATCAGCAGGATAAAGGTTGTTTACTAAGAGAACGTGTGTGTAGTATCAGCAGGATAAAGGTTGTTTATTAAGAGAACGTGTGTGTAGTATCAGCAGGATAAAGGGTGTTTACTAAGAGAACGTGTGTGTGTAGTATCAGCAGGATAAAGGGTGTTTACTAAGAGAACGTGTAGTATCAGCAGGATAAAGGTTGTTTACTAAGAGAACGTGTAGTATCAGCAGGATAAAGGGTGTTTACTAAGAGAACGTGTGTGTAGTATCAGCAGGATAAAGGTTGTTTATTAAGAGAACGTGTGTGTAGTATCAGCAGGATAAAGGGTGTTTACTAAGAGAACGTGTAGTATCAGCAGGATAAAGGGTGTTTACTAAGAGAACGTGTAGTATCAGCAGGATAAAGGTTGTTTACTAAGAGAACGTGTAGTATCAGCAGGATAAAGGGTGTTTACTAAGAGAACGTGTGTGTAGTATCAGCAGGATAAAGGGTGTTTATTAAGAGAACGTGTGTGTAGTATCAGCAGGATAAAGGGTGTTTATTAAGAGAACGTGTAGTATCAGCAGGATAAAGGGTGTTTACTAAGAGAACGTGTGTGTAGTATCAGCAGGATAAAGGGTGTTTATTAAGAGAACGTGTGTGTAGTATCAGCAGGATAAAGGGTGTTTATTAAGAGAACGTGTAGTATCAGCAGGATAAAGGGTGTTTACTAAGAGAACGTGTAGTATCAGCAGGATAAATGGTGTTTATTAAGAGAACGTGTAGTATCAGCAGGATAAAGGGTGTTTACTAAGAGAACGTGTGTGTAGTATCAGCAGGATAAAGGTTGTTTACTAAGAGAACGTGTGTGTAGTATCAGCAGGATAAAGGTTGTTTACTAAGAGAACGTGTGTGTGTAGTATCAGCACGATAAAGGGTGTTTACTAAGAGAACGTGTGTGTAGTATCAGCAGGATAAAGGGTGTTTACTAAGAGAACGTGTAGTATCAGCAGGATAAAGGGTGTTTACTAAGAGAACGTGTGTGTAGTATCAGCAGGATAAAGGTTGTTTACTAAGAGAACGTGTGTGTGTAGTATCAGCAGGATAAAGGTTGTTTACTAAGAGAACGTGTAGTATCAGCAGGATAAAGGGTGTTTACTAAGAGAACGTGTGTGTAGTATCAGCAGGATAAAGGGTGTTTATTAAGAGAACGTGTAGTATCAGCAGGATAAATGTTGTTTACTAAGAGAACGTGTGTGTAGTATCAGTAGGATAAAGGGTGTTTACTAAGAGAACGTGTGTGTAGTATCAGCAGGATAAAGGGTGTATGGTGAGAGAACGTGTAGTATCAGCAGGATAAAGGGTGTATGGTGAGAGTGTAGCACATGGGGGATGTGGGAAACTTACTCCTCAGCCTGAAGTGTCACCACTTGTGCAGCCGAATTGTTAACGCTTCAATGGCGCCGACTGGTAAGACGCTTCGGGAGGGCGGTCACGTGTGCTAGCCAAGCAGATGTCCTGGGTTCGAGCGTCCGTGTGAGCCCGATCAGGAGGAAGCGGTACTCGCTAAGTAAGCAGCGTCAGTTATCAGTATGCTGCTGTGACCTTGGTTTACCTCTATGAACTGAACTGGAATAGAAACGGAATCAACTGTCAAAGGACTTCTGGCCTTTTCTCTGCTTAAAGCACATGATATCATAATGTCTGGTATGTGAATATTGAATAAGATATTATTTCAGAAAATGTCAAGGTACATGTATATAAGAATATTATATACTTTGATGTGTCCATCTATTTAAATATATTAACAACAGTGAACACTAACCTGGTGTTTGTTGGTTGAAGCCAAAATATTAACTTACTAAACATCCTATTTCTATATTGTGACTCGCAGTAATAATGTGATTTAAGGTCAGATTTGATCGTGTACATTCTTATCCAAGTTGAACTGAGATAACAGTCATACTGCATTGTATATTCAGCTTTATGGTTTTAATAAAAATGTTGTCTTCTACCATATAATCCTACAGCTACGGTTCCTCAGGCTACCACACATTTTCTGTTGGTCCAGTATGATGTTGTGAGGGTATATGGAGACAGTAGGTTGAGGTAAACCCACTATGAGGGTATATGGAGACAGTAGGTTGAGGTAAACCCACTATGATGGTATATGGAGACAGTAGGTTGAGGTAAACCCACTATGAGGGTATATGGAGACAGTAGGTTGAGGTAAACCCACTATGATGGTATATGGAGACAGTAGGTTGAGGTAAACCCACTATGAGGGTATATGGAGACAGTAGGTTGAGGTAAACCCACTATGATGGTATATGGAGATAGTAGGTTGAGGTATACCCACTATGAGGGTATATGGAGACAGTAGGTTGAGGTAAACCCACTATGAGGGTATATGGAGACAGTAGGTTGAGGTAAACCCACTATGATGGTATATGGAGATAGTAGGTTGAGGTATACCCACTATGAGGGTATATGGAGACAGTAGGTTGAGGTAAACCCACTATGAGGGTATATGGAGACAGTAGGTTGAGGTAAACCCACTATGATGGTATATGGAGATAGTAGGTTGAGGTATACCCACTATGAGGGTATATGGAGACAGTAGGTTGAGGTAAACCCACTATGATGGTATATGGAGACAGTAGGTTGAGGTAAACCCACTATGATGGTATATGGAGATAGTAGGTTGAGGTAAACCCACTATGATGGTATATAGAGATAGTAGGTTGAGTTATACCCACTATGAGGGTATATGGAGACAGTAGGTTGAGGTAAACCCACTATGATGGTATATGGAGATAGTAGGTTGAGGTAAACCCACTATGATGGTATATGGAGATAGTAGGTTGAGGTATACCCACTATGAGGGTATATGGAGACAGTAGGTTGAGGTAAACCCACTATGATGGTATATGGAGATAGTAGGTTGAGGTAAACCCACTATGATGGTATATAGAGACAGCAGGTTGAGGTTGACCCATTATGATGGTATATGGAGATAGTAGGTTGAGGTAAACCCACTATGATGGTATATGGAGATAGTAGGTTGAGGTAAACCCACTATGATGGTATATAGAGACAGCAGGTTGAGGTTGACCCATTATGATGGTATATGGAGATAGTAGGTTGAGGTATACCCACTATGAGGGTATATGGAGACAGTAGGTTGAGGTTGACCCATTATGATGGTATATGGAGATAGTAGGTTGAGGTATACCCACTATGAGGGTATATGGAGACAGTAGGTTGAGGTAAACCCACTATGAGGGTATATGGAGATAGTAGGTTGAGGTAAACCCACTATGATGGTATATGGAGATAGTAGGTTGAGGTAAACCCACTATGATGGTATATAGAGACAGCAGGTTGAGGTTGACCCATTATGATGGTATATGGAGATAGTAGGTTGAGGTATACCCACTATGAGGGTATATGGAGATAGTAGGTTGAGGTATACCCACTATGAGGGTATATGGAGACAGTAGGTTGAGGTAAACCCACTATGAGGGTATATGGAGACAGTAGGTTGAGGTAAACCCAATATGAGGGTATATGTAGACAGCAGGTTGAGGTAAACCCACTATGAGGGTATATGGAGATAGTAGGTTGAGGTAAACCCACTATGAGGGTATATGGAGATAGTAGGTTGAGGTAAACCCAATATGAGGGTATATGTAGACAGCAGGTTGAGGTAAACCCACTATGAGGGTATATGGAGACAGTAGGTTGAGGTAAACCCAATATGAGGGTATATGTAGACAGCAGGTTGAGGGCTATGTTATGAAACCAGTTAGCCAGACTACTGAAAAGCCCACACTCGCTTTGTTAGGGCCCTGGGCTGTTCAACTCTTTGTTTAGGGCCCTGGGCTGTTCAACTCTTTGTTTAGGGCCCTGGGCTGTTCAACTCTTTGTTTAGGGCCCTGGGCTGTTCAACTCTTTGTTTAGGGCCCTGGGCTGTTCAACTCTTTGTTTAGGGCCCTGGGCTGTTCAACTCTTTGTTTAGGGCCCTGGGCTGTTCAACTCTTTGTTTAGGGCCCTGGGCTGTTCAACTCTTTGTTTAGGGCCCTGGGCTGTTCAACTCTTTGTTTAGGGCCCTGGGCTGTTCAACTCTTTGTTTAGGGCTCTGGGCTGTTCAACTCTGGTCCTGGAGGGCCGAAACACTTCTGGTTTTCATGCTTTCCTTCTAATCAGCGACTGTTTCAGACCTGGGACATCAGTTGCAGGAGCGGACTGGCCATCTGGCATTTCAGACAAATGCCATATGGGTTGGTCCATTTTTAGCCCAGTGAGCCTGTCTAACCTTTTTTTTCTGCAAAATGATCATTATTTGGTTAATAATGGGGGCATCAAGGCTAAAAAGAGTCGGTGTGCTGGTATCGAGGAAAAAATGGTGTTACAAATGTCAGAGACAATGTCTGGTCCCAGTCCGCCCCTAACCAGGTGAGTGTAATTCATTACCAGGTGGAAACAAAAACAAGTGTTTGGGACCTCCAGGACCAGAGTTGAAGAGCCCTCTAGGGTCTACAGTATATACAGTATAACCTGATAGTGTTTGAAGAAGACGTGAGTAAGAGTTGAGAGTTAGTGGACAGGTATGGTCTGTGTACCTCAACACAGGAAGCTTATCAGATATGGTGGAAAAAATGGTCACAGTTCCAGTCTGCTTAAGGGGTGGCTCTCCCATAGGCACCAATGCATTAGCAGCTGGGTCTGGTCTGCTTAGTTCACTGACTCTATATGAGCTTACCTTCTCCAGCTTCTGACCTGACCGACACTGTTGAAGTCTTTAACCAAAGAGAGCCAGGCCCTTCCTTTAATCAACTCCAAACAGGAAATTGGTTCAGAGTATCCTTTCTACTGCCATCTGTGGGTGATTGTGTGGTAGTTTTATCTGAACCACAGTAAATGCCCTCTAAACTGACATTTAGTTGTCAGTTAGTGACAGTTCAAGATATTACAAGAGGAAACAATTAGGGAGGGAAAATAAATAACATTGTATACAACAATATCCATTTATTCTTTAAATATCTCATAAATACTTTGATATAGCTATATTTTAGAATAGATTGAGAACACAGGACAAGACAATCATTTGAAATAAATATCTTAAGTATATAATAGGATATATTTCAGAGTCACACAGAGGAAAAAATACATGTTGATGGAACCATGATTGAATATGAACAACTGCTGATGTTAATATATATCTGGAGAAATAAAATATCAAAATATAATATATGTATCTAGGCCATAATGTGTCACTTCCACTTTCCACCTGAGGAGTCTGGTGGGAGGAGCTATAGGAGGGCAGGCTTCCATTCCAGCCATTACAATGAGCCTGTCTTCCTATAGCTCCTCCCACCAGCCTCCACTGCTAACCACCCCTGGGGGCCCCTGCATTTGACACACACACTTCTGAATATCTCACAGCTCCACCATACAGCATTTTATCTTTATTTAACTAGGCAAGTCAGTTAAGAACAAATTCTTATTTTCAATGACGGCCTAGGAACAGTGGGTTAACTGCCTGTTCAGGGGCAGAACGACAGATTTTTACCTTGTCAGCTTTTTCTTGTCCAACGCTCTAACCACTAGGCTACTTGCCGCCCCTAGCATGTGGACTTTGAGGTAAACTTCCTAGTTTATGGAAAGGTTATTCCCAGAGCCAGAACAACACAGATCCAGCTATCCTCCATAACATGTAAGAAATAGAACTAAACTAAACAAACTAGAAACATATTTCATTGCGACAAACATCATCAATTAACAAGTTGTCCACAGAATGTTACGCACGCGTTAGCTATGAGTTGGCAATCATCTAAAAATATCATTTTCTGATTATGTTTAAAGCAATACAGTGTGCTTACCGGTACTACAAATTGTAATTGACAATGCAATAGAACTCAGGTCTCCAGATTCTGGTAACTTTCCTCAAACTCCTGATATACTAGTTGGAAGAGTCAAGGAATCAGAAAGTAATAGACAAGAAATCCGGGATCCTCCAACCAAGATTTCTGTAAAACCTGGTTATTTTGGAAAAGTTCGACATTTTGCAATCCTAAATAGATCGCTCACCCAAAACAGTTCCAGTTTGAAGTAGAGCACTTCAACAGTGCATTACATGGGACAAACTGCAGAATGCAGATGACTTTGGAATGTATGGCACGTTTGATGAATAAGTCTCCATGCCAACCTCCCAGAAAGCATCTGCACAAGGACAGCTCAGCAGCAGAGAGCATTGGCACTACACACACGGACAGACACTGACCGTTAGCACTGACAAGACAACACATGTCCACAGGGACACCAGAAGATGTCGCCTACAGTATAATTGGCTTATACAGTATAATAGACTTTTGTATTATCCCCCGTGGGTTCTAGAATGATATGGGCACTATAGATCTGATAACCCCTCTAACGATATGTGCACTATAGATCTGATAACCCCTCTAACAATATGAGCACTATAGATCTGATAACCCCTCCAACGATATGAGCACTATAGATCTGATAACCCCTCTAACGATATGGGCACTATAGATCTGATAACCCCTCTAACGATATGGGCACTATAGATCTGATAACCCCTCTAACGATATGTGCACTATAGATCTGATAACCCCTCTAACGATATGAGCACTATAGATCTGATAACCCCTCCAACGATATGAGCACTATAGATCTGATAACCCCTCTAACGATATGGGCACTATAGATCTGATAACCCCTCTAACGATATGGGCACTATAGATCTGATAACCAGCCTCTGTGGGAACTACACAGCAGTACATTTAGATCACACACAGAAGCAGACACAGCTATGAGACTGACTCACAGTGCAATAGTCATATGTGCATTATGGCACCTATTCATATCACTACTAACGCTTCTGCACTGACGCCGTCAAACACGGGGAAATGGTAGAAGATATTCAGGAAAAGCCCAGTTCTTCCTTTTACATATAACTGTGTGTACAAACCATTAGGAACACCTGCTCTGACCAGGTGAATCCAGGTGAAAGCTATGATCCCTCATAAATCCACTTCAGTCAGTGTAGATGAAGGGGAGGAGACAGGTTAAAGAATTATTTTTAAGCCTTGAGACAATTGAGACACAGATTGTGTATGTGTGCCATTCAGAGGGTAAATAGGCAAGACTAATGATTTAAGTGCCTTTCAAGGGGATATGGTATTAGGTGCCAGGCGTACCGGTTTGTGTCAAGAACTGCAATGTTTCTGGGTTTTTCCACGCCCAACAGTTTCCCATGTGTATCAAGAATGGTACATCACCCAAAGGACATCCAGCCAACTTGACACAACTGTGGGAAGCATTGGAGTCAACATGGGCCAGCACCCCTGTGGAACACTTTCCACAACTTTCAGTGTCCGTGCCTCAACCAATTGAAGCTGTTTTGAGGGGGAAAAGGGTGTGCAACTCAATATTAGGAAGTTGTTCCTAATGTAGTTATGAACTAAACTGTGTAAAAAACATCCTCTTTTCACTGATCTGGTGCAAAACCAACATTAACCAGAAGATGGTAGACTGCAGCACACCCATCTCAGGTTTGGACTGTACCAAGCCCCATGGCACATAAGGGGACCTCAGTCAGGGAACAGACCATTATCAAGGAGCTGGAGGGGTCCTCCCAGTTCTCTAGTTTAAGGCATAAGTTGAACAAGGAGGTATCCTAACTGCTACAACTAAGAATCAGGGATCTTGTTGCCATAATGTTTTGAGTACTAGAAACCTTTCTTCAAGACATTGAAAACACAACAATAAAAAGCATCATTATAAACTCTCTGACATTACTGGGACATACTAATAATACCACGTTGCCCATAACCAGTTACCTATTCTTTATGCATGATGCTTTCAGTACAACAGAAGGTCACTATTACTTTGGAGGCTATTCAAAACAGAACCTGGATTTGGTTACACATAAAACAACATCCGTCCACTGGGCCAAAACTGGTTGTATCAACATTGTTTCCACGTCATTTCAACCAAAATAATCACTGTGATGACGTTGAATCAACTTATTTTTACCCAACTTTTAACCGTTGAAGTGACGTATGTGCCCAGTGAGCTGTTAGTTGTGGTATGGTATGATAGTTTTACATTCATCATACTAAAACAAGACCTTTACCCTCGAAGGGGCGAAACCTAACTTTGACAAGATGTCCACTTAGTTTCCCATTGACATGAATGCACGACTAAGGGCTGGACTCAATCCGTATCGCAGAAGTTCTGTGTTGTAGCCTGTCTGACATTTAAATGCAAAGGTTTCCCGCGTTAGTGGAGACTGCATTCACAGCAAACGCTACTTATGTCGGCTCAATCTGAAATTACCTTCACATTTCAAGCGTGCTACAATGCTGAACCTCAGTTATATGGAGACCCTAATTGTACTTCAGTTGATGTTAGGATTGTCTTCCAAATATGACCTGCCCCACTTATAGCGCTTTGGACTCTTCTCATCTAACAGACTCAACCTCCATAAAGAACCTCTTCTCATCTAACAGACTCAACCTCCATAAAGAGCCTCTTCTCATCTAACAGACTCAACCTCCATAAAGAGCCTCTTCTCATCTAACAGACTCAACCTCCATAAAGAGCCTCTTCTCATCTAACAGACTCAACCTCCATAAAGAGCCTCTTCTCATCTAACAGACTCAACCTCCATAAAGAGCCTCTTCTCATCTAACAGACTCAACCTCCATAAAGAACCTCTTCTCATCTAACAGACTCAACCTCCATAAAGAGCCTCTTCTCATCTAACAGACTCAACCTCCATAAAGAACCTCTTCTCATCTAACAGACTCAACCTCCATATAGAGCCTCTTCTCATCTAAGAGACTCAACCTCCATAAAGAGCCTCTTCTCATCTAACAGACTCAACCTCCATAAAGAGCCTCTTCTCATCTAACAGACTCAACCTCCATAAAGAGCCTCTTCTCATCTAAGAGACTCAACCTCCATAAAGAGCCTCTTCTCATCTAACAGACTCAACCTCCATAAAGAACCTCTTGTCATCTAACAGACTCAACCTCCATAAAGAACCTCTTCTCATCTAACAGACTCAACTTCCACAGGAAAATAACAACCACCCAGTGTGTCAATTGTCAATAAATCAAACCTAGAAAGAGGATAAATATTTTATAAATAATTATGTCAATCTATCCATCTATTAATAAATAAACATTCTGGTTTTCCCCCCTTTTTTTCACCAAAAAAAGGCAAAGGTTGAGTCATGCGTCCTCTGAAACAAACAGCCAAACCACGCTCCTTAACACCCACCCACTTAACCCGGAGGCCAGATGCACCAATGTGTCAGAGGAAACACCGTTTAACTGACTTCTAATGTCAGCCTGCAGGTGCCCGGCCCGCCACAAGGAGTCACTAGAGCACAATGAGCCAAGTAAAGCCCCCCCTGCCAAACCCTCCCCTAACCCAGACCACGCTGGGCCAATTGTGCACCGCCCTATGGGACTCCTGGTCACGGCCGGTTGTGACACAGCCTGGGATCGAACCCGGGTCTGTAGTGACACCTCACTGCGATGCAGTGCCCTAGACCGCAGTGTGGCCACCTGGGAGGCCACTAATATATTATCCTAATGACAAACATACTATGCCTCTCTGCAATACTTTGACAATTATATATTTAAATCTTTCTTTAAAATAGTCTTCAGGATTAAATATAATACATTTCATAATATTATATAATATCATAGCTAATATACATTTAATTTCTCTAGTCAACAGTTTACCCTTCAGCAGCTTCACTGTAAACAGTTCTTGGGAGGTGACAAGGTCAACCAAAAGGTAAACAGATGTCTGTTTGTAGCAGCCAATGGCTGGAAACACTCTCCCTTCTCTTTTCAATAGACCACAACAAATAGAATGTGATCTACCTAGCAACAGTAACAGTCCCACTTGATCACCTGTTGGGACTCCATGGATGAATCCACCCTGACGTGTGAAGAAGGCATGTTGATTCTGCATTTGATTTGAATACTTTGGTATGAGATGGGTTCAAATGTCAGAGGTGAGGATGTACTGTCACTGGTACTGTAGACATAGTGAAGTATGGATTTCATCTTGGAGCTCTAACAGGACAGAAGAGAGTAGAGAGAGAAGGGGAGAGAGGGGCAGGGGAGTGGGCAAGAGGAGAACACTTAACAGGTATTGGTCCTTGGCCATGTTCTAATACTCTAAAGATGCATCTTTCCTCCCTTTTCTTGAGGTAATCACTAATCTAACGTGATTGGATAGGTGAGAGCAAGGATTCTACTGCACTGATTTCACCAGACATTTTATGTCAGATTAGATCAAGGAAGGGAGGATGCATTTTTATTTTCAGAGTATTCCAACAGGTTCCTCATTTTTCAAGCGCCCTCTGACCTCCGTTAGCTAGAAGGATACAGAGTTATCAGGCAGCTCAATGTCTAAACACAGACTCCAAAGATATAGAAGGGGACCGACATAGAGAAGCTACCCTGCCAGGGTCATAACTAGGGCCAGGAGTTTCCCCAGCCGGACCATGTGATTTAACCTAAAGGGTCAAAACTCTGGGCCCTAGTTATAGCCTACGTCTGTAGTTTAGAGCCTTGTAACTAGGGCCAGGACTTTTTCCTAGTGCGGTCACGCAAGTTCAGTCAGGGAAAAACTCCTGGCCCTAGTTATAACGTTACGTTACGAGTTTTGTTACTGAAATGTTAACAAAACGTTACTGAAACGTTACAGGGACGCTTCTCAGACGTGGGACTCATCCAGGTCCAGGTCGACTGGGGAGATGGGGAGGGGGGAGCGGCGGGGGGGCAGGGCGGGGGAGTGGTGTGGGGCCAGGGCGGGCAAGCGGCGGGGGGAGAGCAGGGGGGCGAGCAGGGGGTTCTCTGTGCCCCCATTGTCCTCTGAAATGTGGAGGAGGGTGTCTGCGTTCCTCCCCAGCAGGGCAGTCGTGTCCTCGTCCTCGGGGCTCTCGGGGGTCTGATGGGAGGACGGACCAGGATGGAAGAGGTGGGTGGGGGGAGCGGGGGGTCGGATCCCCAGGATCGGCAGAGGGGGGAGGGGAGAACAGGTGCGAGAGATGGGGAGAGGTGGAGGAGGGAGAGGAGAGCATGAGGAGGGTGGGGTGGGGGTGGAGGCGCGGGAGATGGGGAGAGGTGGAGGAGGGAGAGGAGAGCAGGAGGAGGGTGGGGTGGGGGTGGAGGCGCGGGAGATGGAGGGCCGAGGAGAGAGGCTGCTGCGGAGGCCCCACTGTTCTCGTTTCTCCTTGCTCTCCATCGATAACTAGAACCAGGAAACAAGTGGGAGAAGAGTGATATTTCAAAGACTTACTTAGTCCATGCTGTTAAATATAGAGAACTCACATTCATTCCCATCTCTCTCTGTCTCTTCTGGAATGAGCGATGACTTAAATGAATAATCCTCTCAAAATCACGAATTAATATGATTTATAGGGTTAAACACTAATATGGGATCAAAACATTTTGAGTGAAGAAATGTGTAATTTTGTCGTTATAATAAAGTTGGTAGCAACATGTGAAAATTGTTGTGGAAATCTTGCACCTCAAGCCGACTAGAAAACCTATAGCGCAATGATCTCTCGCTGGGCTTTTTACAGTCTATGCTAGGTAGCTAGCTAGCAAACGTAGCTACACACAGTAATACCAAAGTAATTGTCAGTGTGTGAAGTAGCTAGCTAGTTGAAAAAGTCTACAATCTCACCATGTCCAACCCATGCATTATATTTATATGCTTTCACCTGCAGATTGTCTACCTCGAGGAGTGGAGGGTCTTAAATTGCTATGGCTACGGCCCTTTCCCATGCTTTCCCACCAGGGCAGAACAAATGCCCCCTCTCATTGAAGCCACGGAAGTTCAAGGCACTGTTAGCAGAAAACAGGATCCCCCATTAAAAAGGAATGGAAAAATTGCGATCTTCGTGGTCAATCTTCATGTAAATAAAAAATGGTTTAGAAGACAGTCATGGTACCAATAATTGTTTCTAATATACCAGATGTATGTGCTCTTAACCGATTCTTTCAAAATCGCACATAGAAGAAGTTCTAAGGATAATTGAGTTGCTAATGGCAGCATGCCCTGTTCGGCCTTCTACTGGAGTTCATCAATGAGAGTGGGCAGCACTGAGTTAACTTATCACTTCCTGGAGTAGCATGTTGTCTCCATGAGAAGCCATGTTAAAGGTCCATTGCAGCCCTTTTTATCTCAATATCAAATCATTTCTGGGTAAAAATTAAGAACCTTGCTGTGAATGTTTTCAATTAAAATGGTCAAAACGTAACAAAAATAGCTTCTCAGCAAAGAGACATTTCTAGAGCAAGAATTTTGCTAGGACTGCCTGGGAGCGGTCTGAGTGGGGAGGGGAAAACTGAAAACTAGCTGTTATTGGTTTGGAACTCTTTCTTATTGTTGTCAACAGGCAGGCCAAAACTCCATCCCACCAAAACAGGAAGACATTTCAGGTGGTCTTTACAAACAGCTCTTACAGTAAAGGGGCAATGCCACAATTTTCACAGTATTATTACAACCTCAGTGTGGAAATAGATATAAAACACATTTTTGAATGTACTTGGCCTCTAACCAACTTCATTTGGCTTCAATGCGCTATTGAGTCTTCACATAGAAATGAATGGTGTGACGTGATCAATGGCGTTGTCTTTTCATATACCCTTCATTATTTACCACAGACACAGACACAGGCCAGGGCGAGGAGGGAGAGGAGAAACGGGCGTTGTCTTTTCATATACCCTTCATTATTTACCACAGAGACAGACACAGGCCAGGGCGAGGAGGGAGAGGAGAAACGGGCGTTGTCTTTTCATATACCCTTCATTATTTACCACAGACACAGGCCAGGGAGAGGAGGGAGAGGAGAAACGGGCGTTGTCTTTTCATATACCCTTCATTATTTACCACAGACACAGGCCAGGGCGAGGAGGGAGAGGAGAAACAGGCGTTGTCTTTTCATATACCCTTCATTATTTACCACAGAGACAGACACAGGCCAGGGTGAGGAGGGAGAGGAGAAACGGGCGTTGTCTTTTCATATACCCTTCATTATTTACCACAGACACAGGCCAGGGCGAGGAGGGAGAGGAGAAACGGGCGTTGTCTTTTCATATACCCTTCATTATTTACCACAGACACAGGCCAGGGCGAGGAGGGAGAGGAGAAACAGGCGTTGTCTTTTCATATACCCTTCATTATTTACCACAGAGACAGACACAGGCCAGGGCGAGGAGGGAGAGGAGAAAAGGGCGTTGCGTGATGGTAGGTGAAGAAGAAACTGAGTTGAATAATTTGTTCCACTATTTAGTTTCAAGTGTCCCCATACAATCTATTGGCTGATTTGGCGATATGGAGTGCAGCTAGTTGTTTTAAAAACGTTATGAAATCTGATATTCCTTATCCCCAGTGACGAGAACCTTATCGTGATGACGCATTACAACATGATTTCCTGATTTCAAATCAAATTAAATACAATTTACCAGACAAACCACATAGAAGTTAAATAATCAACTAGTTATTTTACCCACTTATAGAGCACCACAATGAGAGGAGTTTCATGAGTTTCATGTCTGGAGTGGATTATCACTTTATGGCTAATTTAACCCTAAGAAAGTTCAAAATGCAAGCTATGCAAAATGGCCGTTCTGCGTACCTTCTTACCAAGTAAACATGATACAAACTACAGAAACCTGTGAGAATCAACAATGTCATAAAATATCCTTACTCCCCCAGTCGTACCTGTTTCTTGGCAGGGCTGTGGAGGTCAGCTTTGACGGTGGCCGAGGATGAGGCCCCAGGGGCAGCAGGGGGAGCGATCGGAGGGGCCGGGCTGGACTTCCTGCCCTCTGGGTGCGCATTGGCGCCACCGGGGTCGGGGGACTTTGCCTGAGCCTGCTGGCCCTCTGTGAAGGTGACCACCCTTTTCTGGTCCCATCCGTGGGTTGCTGAGGAGACATCACAGTCATCACATACACAGTCCATCACAGCGCCACCTTGGGGACTAGCGGACACATGACCACTACCAGGGGTGAGGGAGAGGAGTGGAGGGGGCGGGAGCGGGAGCGAGGGGGGGATGCAAGACAGACATGCAGAGCAACGTATCAGGTGAGATGTTTCAGAGAGAGGGCGTTGTTACGTTGCAAGAGGAGAGGGGGGAAGTATAGGTGTCTCACCTTCGCAGTCCAATAAAGTTTCTTTATTTCGATTCGAAACAAAGGCATAAACAGAACACAGAATGAACAGAGTCAGTTATTGGGGTCGGAGGTGACAGGGGATAAAGACACATTGGAACAGAGACAACGGTTGTGAATGAGGAGGATCGGTACATGTCAGTTCAAGTCAACACAGTTGGAGGAGTCAGATTGTCAGAGATGCGTTCATGAGCAAATACTGAGTATTAATAGTTAATATCCCAAGGTCTGAATGTGAACTGCAGTGTGCTTGATCTGAAGTGTAGGGCAAGTTTGCTATTGTTACACAATCTCTCTCACACAACAGACACACACACACACACACACACACAACAGACACACACACAGTTACCCAGAGGTTTGTTCTTGGGCTGGATGCTCCTGCGGGTGGCGGAGAGTCGGGCTCCAGAGCGACCTGGTCCTCGCGCCTCACTCTTCGGAAGAGACAGCAGTGGGCGTCGCAACTGCATTGAAATATCAATCAACCCAATCCACATATCATTTCCACTGTGAATGTCAATGGGGATAGCCTCTTCATCATTATCCACAATTAGGGACATCGTTTTCCCTGACCATGTGACAAGACGCAGAAAATGTAGTGGAACATTCAATGAAGTGGAAACAGTGCTGTACTGAACGACCTGGGAAACAGGGAGGGGTTGTGTGTTCAAAATGCACTGCTGCCCTTTAAATACTTCACTCACTGCTTCAGCCGCACCCCGATACCCCCCACCACACCCCGATACCCCCCACCACACCCCGATACCCCCCACCACACCCCGATACACCCCACCGCACCCCGATACACCCCACCGCACCCCGATACCCCCCACCACACCCCGATACCCCCCACCACACCCCGATACACCCCACCGCACCCCGATACACCCCACCGCACCCCGATACACCCCACCGCACCCCGATACACCCCACCGCACCCCGATACACCCCACTGCACCCTGATACACCCCACCGCACCCCGATACACCCACCGCACCCCGATACACCCCACCGCACCCCGATACAACCCGCCGCACCCCGATACACCCCACCACAACCCGATACACCCCACCACACCCCGATACACCCCACCACACCCCGATACACCCAACCACACCCTGATACACCCCACCGCAACCCGATACACCCCACCGCATCCCGATACAACCCGCCGCACCCCGATACACCCCACCGCACCCCGATACACCCCACCGCACCCCGATACACCCCACCGCACCCCGATACACCCCACCGCACCCCGATACACCCCACCGCACCCCGATACACCCCACCGCACCCCGATACACCCACCGCACCCCGATACACCCCGCCGCACCCCGATACACCCACCGCACCCCGATACACCCCACTGCACCCCAATACACCCACTGCACCCCGATACACCCCACTGCACCCCGATACACCCACCGCACCCCGATACACCCCACCGCACCCCGATACACCGCACTGCACCCCGATACACCCCACCGCACCCCGATACACCCCACCACACCCCGATACACCCCACTGCACCCCGATACACCCACCGCACCCCGATACACCCCACCGCACCCCGATACACCCCACCACACCCCGATACACCCCACCGCACCCCGATACACCCCACTGCACCCCGATACACCCCACCGCACCCCGATACACCCCACCACACCCCGATACACCCCACTGCACCCCGATACACCCACCGCACCCCGAATCACCCCACTGCACCCCGCCGCACCCCGCCACATCCCGCCGCACCCCGATACACCCCGCCGCACCCCGATACACCCCGCCACATCGTGACACCCCGCCGCACCCCACCACATCCCGCCGCACCCCGATACACCCCACCACATCCCGCCGCACCCCGATACACCCCGCCACATCCCGCCACATCCCGCCGCACCCCGATACACCCCACCACATCCCGCCGCACCCCGCCACATCCCGCCGCACCCCGATACACCCCACCACATCCCGCCACATCCCGCCGCACCCCGATACACCCCGCCGCACCCCGCCACATCATGACACCCCGCCGCACCCCGCCACATCCCGCCGCACCCCACCACATCCCGCCGCACCCCGCCACCCCGCAGCACCCCGATACAACCCGCCGCACACACCAAATGAGAAAAAAAAACTTAGAAACCAGGGTTAATTGAAGTTAGTCAATCTGGGTGGTAAACTGAAATTCCAATTCAATAATTGAGAACAATGCATTTAAAAAAACAAAGATTTTCTCAATAAACTTAAAAGGAGCTATTTATTTAAACATTCTCAGTTCCACCTTTAAGACTACTCTCACCTGTCTCAGTCCTCTATTGCGTCCCAGCGGAGGTTGGTTCAAGAGGTTCTGCTGACCTGGTTCACTCTGCACACTGGCCACCCTACACAACCCAACCAGACAGACAGACAGAGAGACACAGAGACAGACAGACAAACATGCAGAGACAGCGAGACAGACACACAAAGAGACAGACATGCAGACATGCAGAGACCAGAGACAGACAGATAGACATGCAGAGACAGACAGACAAAACCAATCAGTACAACACAGAGGTAGTGCTTCTCCTAATGAACTCTCTCTCTCTCTTTCACTGAGACACATAGGAGAGTCAAGAGGCCGTGTGTCTGTCCACTGCTCCTTCCATTCTTCCCATCTCTCCCCACTCACCCAATCACTCCACGGCACACCACACCCACACCCACCAATCAAGGACACCCAATCACAGCACAAGAATACACCAAAACACAAAGGGGGTTATGAGGTCTGGAGTGATCTGTGTTCTTATGTAGACAGCTCGTACCATATTACCAGTGCACTGAACTAGAACATGAACCTGTCTGGTAACGTTAGACTTGTTGATAAGATAAATGATGGATTGCCACTCCAGCACCCCATGCCCCACAGATTGGTATCCTGGAGGGGACGTCCAATTTGAACAGTGAAAAGCCTGAAACAGTATGAAGACCATGATGGCACCGATGGACTGAGCTTGCTGAGACACATTACCACTGACTCCCAGCGTCCTCACACCACCCAGGGACTTAAAGTGTTAGAGACAACAGCGGATGACTTGAGATGGGTGGGTGGATCAGTGTGGAAGCTACGAGGAGGAACAAGAGACTACGTTACATTAGACCTATACAAAGAGGAAGGGTGATAGACCAACGGCGGTTTTGATTGGATGAGATAATGAGTGAGGAAAACGAAGAAGTCAGAGGAGGCCGTCCGACTGGCCGAGCCTCCCCCAAACTGCACACAGAGAGACGCAACACACAGGGGGGCTGTGACGTGACACTGTACCTAGACAGGTTACCCTCTTCCAGTCCTTGAGACTCATCTAGCACATTGGGTTCACTGCAGAGGAGGGGGCAGGAAGGGGAAAAGGGGTTTAGGGAGGGAGGAGAGCATGCTGCCCAATGTCCAAGGCCCCTCTTCGGATGGGTCTCCTATAGCACGGTAGCTGGATCAACTTGTCAGGAACTTTCCATTGATCTAGGGCCCTGCTTGAATACTCTAAATACGCATCCTTCCTCCCTTACTTGAAGAAATCCTTGACAGGAAGGGAGTGTTTTTAAAGTATTCAAACAAAATCAAATCAAATCTTATTTGTGACATGCGCCGAATACAACAAGTGTAGACCTTACAGTGAGATGCTTACTTACAAGCCCTTAACCAACAATGCAGTTTTAAGAAAAATAACTTTAAAAAAGTACGGAATAAAAGTAACAAATCATTTAAAATAACAATAGCGAGGCTATATACAGGGGGTACCGGTACAGAGTCAATGTGGAGGCTATATACAGGGGGTACCGGTACAGAGTCAATGTGGAGGCTATATACAGGGGGTACCGGTACAGAGTCAATGTGGAGGCTATATACAGGGGGTACCGGTACAGAGTCAATGTGGAGGCTATATACAGGGGGTACCGGTACAGAGTCAATGTGGAGGCTATATACAGGGGGTACCGGTACAGAGTCAATGTGGAGGCTATATACAGGGGGTACCGGTACAGAGTCAATGTGGAGGCTATATACAGGGGGTACCGGTACAGAGTCAATGTGCGGGGGCACCGGTTAGTCAAGGTAATTGAGGTAATGTGTACATGTAGAGTTATTAAAGTGACTATGCATAGATAATAACACAGCCAATCTCTCTGCTAAAACTACTATGACTTGTAGCATTCCTCACTTCCTGTCTGTTCATCTAGCAATCTGGTTCTCCAGAAAAGGGTACACAAATAAACAGAAATAAACAGCTTGAAACAACACAAATAGTATGACTATGATTGTGGCTTCTGAAGTGACAGTGTTTTACATGTACTGAATGTGGTGATGTGTGGACAGTCATAGTGTAATCTAGTGTTGAGGAGTGAGGTGATGTGTGGACAGTCATAGTGTAATCTAGTGTTGAGGAGTGAGGTGATGTGTGGACAGTCATAGTACAATCTAGTGTTGAGGAGTGAGGTGATGTGTGGACAGTCATAGTACAATCTAGTGTTGAGGAGTGAGGTGATGTGTGGACAGTCATAGTGTAATCTAGTGTTGAGGAGTGAGGTGATGTGTGGACAGTCATAGTACAATCTAGTGTTGAGGAGTGAGGTGATGTGTGGACAGTCATAGTACAATCTAGTGTTGAGGAGTGAGGTGATGTGTGGACAGTCATAGTGTAATCTAGTGTTGAGGAGTGAGGTGATGTGTGGACAGTCATAGTGTAATCTAGTGTTGAGGAGTGTGGTGATGTGTGGACAGTCATAGTACAATCTAGTGTTGAGGAGTGAGGTGATGTGTGGACAGTCATAGTGTAATCTAGTGTTGAGGAGTGAGGTGATGTGTGGACAGTCATAGTGTAATCTAGTGTTGAGGAGTGAGGTGATGTGTGGACAGTCATAGTGTAATCTAGTGTTGAGGAGTGAGGTGATGTGTGGACAGTCATAGTGTAATCTAGTGTTGAGGAGTGTGGTGATGTGTGGACAGTCATAGTGTAATCTAGTGTTGAGGAGTGAGGTGATGTGTGGACAGTCATAGTGTAATCTAGTGTTGAGGAGTGAGGTGATGTGTGGACAGTCATAGTGTAATCTAGTGTTGAGGAGTGAGGTGATGTGTGGACAGTCATAGTACAATCTAGTGTTGAGGAGTGAGGTGATGTGTGGACAGTCATGGTGTAATCTAGTGGTGATGTGTGGACAGTCATAGTGTAATCTAGTGTTGAGGAGTGAGGTGATGTGTGGACAGTCATAGTGTAATCTAGTGTTGAGGAGTGAGGTGATGTGTGGACAGTCATAGTGTAATCTAGTGTTGAGGAGTGAGGTGATGTGGGGACAGTCATAGTGTAATCTAGTGCTGAGGAGTGTGGTGATGTGTGGACAGTCATAGTGTAATCTAGTGTTGAGGAGTGTGGTGATGTGTGGACAGTCATAGTGTAATCTAGTGTTGAGGAGTGAGGTGATGTGTGGACAGTCATAGTGTAATCTAATGTTGAGGAGTGAGGTGATGTGTGGACAGTCATAGTACAATCTAGTGTGGATGTGTGTGTGTGTAGGGGTAGGGTTTTGTATGTAGGGTTGTGTGTGTGCGTAGGGGTGTGTGGGGTTGTGTGTGTGTAGGGGTGTGTGTGTGTGTGTAGGGGTGTGTGTGTGTAGGGGTGTATGTGTGTGTGTGTGTGTGTGTGTGTGTGTGTGTGTGTGTGTGTGTTACCTGTGGCTGGGCAGCATGGTGCTGCGGGTGCTGGGTTCAGGCTGGGCGCTGCCCGTGGCGTGACTAGAGAAGCGTCGCTGGGTGATGAGCCTGGGCAGGAAGACCTCATGTTCACTCACCACACTGGGAATACTGATAGAGTCATCTAGAGGAGAGAGAGGAGGGGAGGGAGAGACAGAGAGAGAGGTAGGGGAGGAGGTAGGGCCAGAGAGAGAGAGGGAGGAAAGGAGGTCAGGACAGAGAAAGAGGGAGGAAAGGAGGTAGAGATAGTGAGAGGGGGAGGAAAGGAGGTAGAGATAGTGAGAGAGGGAGAGGAAAGGAGGTCAGGACAGAGAGGAGGAGAGGAAAGGAGGTAGGGACAGAGAGAGAGGGTGAGGAAATGAGGTAGGGACAGTGAGAGAGGGAGGAAAGGAGGTAGGGACAGAGAGAGGGGGAGGAAAGGAGGTCAGGACAGAGAGAGAGGGAGGAAAGGAGGTCAGGACAGAGAGAGAGGGAGGGGAGGAGGTAGGGACAGAGAGAGAGGGAGGAAAGAAGGTAGGGACAGAGGGAGGGGAGGAGGTAGGGACAGAGAGAGAGGGAGGAAAGAAGGTAGGGACAGAGAGAGAGGGAGGAAAGGAGGTAGGGACAGAGAGAGAGGGAGGAAAGGAGGTCAGGACAGAGAGAGAGGGAGGAAAGGAGGTAAGGACAGAGAGAGAGGGAGGGGAAAGGAGGTAGGGACAGAGAGTGAGGAAAGGGGGTGATCAAAAGACCAGTGTGGGGTGAGTGGGGGTTGAAAATGACATGCAGGCAAACCCAAACATGCAACCAGACACCATTCAGAGTGAAAGAGGGAGAAAGAGAGAAAGAGAGGGAGAGAAAAACAGACAATATGAAAGCGGAGATACAATTCATTCAAGGCCCAGTGCTGTCAAAAACGTGACTTTTCTTTGGTTTATATACACCGAACTAAAATATAAACGCAACATGTAAAGTGTTGGTCCCATGTTTCATGTAGATGAAATAAAATATCCCAGAAATGTTCCATACTCAAAAAAAGCTAATTTCTCTCAAATTTGTTTACATCCCTGTTAGTGAACATTTCTCCTTTGCCAAGATAATCCACCCACCTGACAGGTGTGGCATATCAAGAAGCTGATTAAACAGCATGGGCATTACACAGGTGCACCTTGTGCTGGAGACCACTCTAAAATGTGCAGTTTTGTCACACAACACAATGCCACAGATGTTTCAAGTTTTGAGGGTGGGGGCTGGCATGCAGACTGCAGGAATGTCGACCAGAGCTGTTGCCAGAGAATTGAATGTTAATTTCTCTACCATAAGCCTGGCTAGTGATAGTAGTAGGAGGGATATCTGACTCAGTGATAGAGTGATAGTGGTAGTGATAGTAGTAGGAGGGGTGTCTGACTCAGTGATAGTAGTAGGAGTGGTGTCTGACTCAGTGATAGTAGTAGGAGGGGTATCTGACTCAGTGATAGTAGTAAGAGTGGTGTCTGACTCAGTGATAGTAGTAGGAGGTGTCTGACTCAGTGATAGTAGTAGGAGGGGTGTCTGACTCAGTGATAGTAGTAGGAGGGGTGTCTGACTCAGTGATAGTAGTAGGAGTGGTGTCTGACTCAGTGATAGTAGTAGGAGTGGTGTCTGACTCAGTGATAGTAGTAGGAGTGGTGTCTGACTCAGTGATAGTAGTAGGAGTGGTGTCTGACTCAGTGATAGTAGTAGGAGGTGTCTGACTCAGTGATAGTAGTAGGAGGGGTGTCTGACACAGTGATAGTAGTAGGAGGGGTGTCTGACTCAGTGATAGAGTGATAGTGGTAGTGATAGTAGTAGTAGTAGTGATAGTCGTAGTGATAGTAGTAGGTAGGAGGGGTATCTGACTCAGTGATAGAGTGATAGTGGTAGTGATAGTAGTAGTAGTAGTGATAGTCGTAGTGATAGTAGTAGTGATAGTAGTAGGAGGGGTATCTGACTCAGAGATAGAGTGATAGTGGTAGTGATAGTAGTAGGAGGGGTATCTGACTCAGAGATAGAGTGATAGTGGTAGTGATAGTAGTAGGAGGGGTATCTGACTCGGTGATAGAGTGATAGTGGTAGTGATAGTAGTAGGAGGGGTATCTGACTCAGAGATAGAGTGATAGTGGTAGTGATAGTAGTAGGAGGGGTATCTGACTCAGAGATAGAGTGATAGTGGTAGTGATAGTAGTAGGAGGGGTATCTGACTCAGAGATAGAGTGATAGTGGTAGTGATAGTAGTAGGAGGGGTATCTGACTCGGTGATAGAGTGATAGTGGTAGTGATAGTAGTAGGAGGGGTATCTGACTCAGAGATAGAGTGATAGTGGTAGTGATAGTAGTAGGAGGGGTATCTGACTCAGAGATAGAGTGATAGTGGTAATGATAGTAGTAGGAGGGGTATCTGACTCAGAGATAGAGTGATAGTGGTAGTGATAGTAGTAGGAGGGGTGTCTGACTCAGTGATAGTAGTAGTAGTAGTGATAGTAGTAGGAGTGGTGTCTGACTCAGTGATAGTAGTAGGAGTGGTGTCTGACTCAGTGATAGTAGTAGGAGGTGTCTGACTCAGTGATAGTAGTAGGAGGGGTGTCTGACTCAGTGATAGTAGTAGGAGGGGTGTCTGACTCAGTGATAGAGTGATAGTGGTAGTGATAGTAGTAGTAGTAGTGATAGTCGTAGTGATAGTAGTAGGTAGGAGGGGTATCTGACTCAGTGATAGAGTGATAGTGGTAGTGATAGTAGTAGTAGTAGTGATAGTCGTAGTGATAGTAGTAGTGATAGTAGTAGGAGGGGTATCTGACTCAGAGATAGAGTGATAGTGGTAGTGATAGTAGTAGGAGGGGTATCTGACTCAGAGATAGAGTGATAGTGGTAGTGATAGTAGTAGGAGGGGTATCTGACTCGGTGATAGAGTGATAGTGGTAGTGATAGTAGTAGGAGGGGTATCTGACTCAGAGATAGAGTGATAGTGGTAGTGATAGTAGTAGGAGGGGTATCTGACTCAGAGATAGAGTGATAGTGGTAGTGATAGTAGTAGGAGGGGTATCTGACTCAGAGATAGAGTGATAGTGGTAGTGATAGTAGTAGGAGGGGTATCTGACTCGGTGATAGAGTGATAGTGGTAGTGATAGTAGTAGGAGGGGTATCTGACTCAGAGATAGAGTGATAGTGGTAGTGATAGTAGTAGGAGGGGTATCTGACTCAGAGATAGAGTGATAGTGGTAGTGATAGTAGTAGGAGGGGTATCTGACTCAGAGATAGAGTGATAGTGGTAGTGATAGTAGTAGGAGGGGTGTCTGACTCAGTGATAGTAGTAGTAGTAGTGATAGTAGTAGGAGTGGTGTCTGACTCAGTGATAGAGTGATAGTGGTAGTGATAGTAGTAGGAGGGGTATCTGACTCAGTGATAGTAGTAGTAGTAGTGATAGTAGTAGGAGTGGTGTCTGACTCAGTGATAGAGTGATAGTGGTAGTGATAGCAGTAGGAGGGGTATCTGACTCAGTGATAGAGTGATAGTGGTAGTGATAGTAGTAGGAGGGGTGTCTGACTCAGTGATAGAGTGATAGTGGTAGTGATAGTAGTAGGAGGGGTATCTGACTCGGTGATAGAGTGATAGTGGTAGTGATAGTAGTAGGAGGGGTATCTGACTCAGAGATAGAGTGATAGTGGTAGTGATAGTAGTAGGAGGGGTATCTGACTCAGAGATAGAGTGATAGTGGTAGTGATAGTAGTAGGAGGGGTATCTGACTCAGAGATAGAGTGATAGTGGTAGTGATAGTAGTAGGAGGGGTATCTGACTCGGTGATAGAGTGATAGTGGTAGTGATAGTAGTAGGAGGGGTATCTGACTCAGAGATAGAGTGATAGTGGTAGTGATAGTAGTAGGAGGGGTATCTGACTCAGAGATAGAGTGATAGTGGTAGTGATAGTAGTAGGAGGGGTATCTGACTCAGAGATAGAGTGATAGTGGTAGTGATAGTAGTAGGAGGGGTGTCTGACTCAGTGATAGTAGTAGTAGTAGTGATAGTAGTAGGAGTGGTGTCTGACTCAGTGATAGAGTGATAGTGGTAGTGATAGTAGTAGGAGGGGTATCTGACTCAGTGATAGTAGTAGTAGTAGTGATAGTAGTAGGAGTGGTGTCTGACTCAGTGATAGAGTGATAGTGGTAGTGATAGCAGTAGGAGGGGTATCTGACTCAGTGATAGAGTGATAGTGGTAGTGATAGTAGTATGAGGGGTGTCTGACTCAGTGATAGAGTGATAGTAGTAGGTAGGAGGGGTGACTGACTCAGTGATAGTAGTAGTAGTAGTAGGTAGGAGGGGTATCTGACTCAGTGATAGAGTGGTAGTGGTAGTGATAGTAGTAGTAGGAGGGGTGTCTGACTCAGTGATAGAGTTATAGTGGTAGTGATAGTAGTAGTAGGAGTGGTGTCTGACTCAGTGATAGAGTGATAGTAGTAGTAGGAGGGGTATCTGACTCAGTGATAGAGGTAGTGATAGTAGTAGTAGGAGTGGTGTCTGACTCAGTGATAGAGTGATAGTAGTAGGTAGGAGGGGCATCTGACTCAGTGATAGTAGGAGGGGTATCTGACTCAGTGATAGAGTGATAGTAGTAGGTAGGAGGGGTATCTGACTCAGTGATAGTAGTAGTAGGAGGGGTATCTGACTCAGTGATAGAGGTAGTGATAGTAGTAGTAGGAGTGGTGTCTGACTCAGTGATAGAGTGATAGTAGTAGGTAGGAGGGGCATCTGACTCAGTGATAGTAGTAGTAGGAGTGGTGTCTGACTCAGTGATAGAGTGATAGTAGTAGGTAGGAGGGGTATCTGACTCAGTGATAGTAGTAGTAGGAGGGGTATCTGACTCAGTGATAGAGTGATAGTGGTAGTGATAGTAGTAGGAGGGGTATCTGACTCGGTGATAGAGTGATAGTAGTAGTGATAGTAGTAGGAGGGGTGTCTGACTCAGTGATAGAGTGATAGTGGTAGTGATAGTAGTAGGAGGGGTGTCTGACTCAGTGATAGAGTGATAGTGGTAGTGATAGTAGTAGGAGGGGTATCTGACTCAGTGATAGTAGTAGTAGGAGTGGTATCTGACTCAGTGATAGAGTGATAGTAGTAGGTAGGAGGGGTGTCTGACTCAGTGATAGAGTGATAGTGGTAGTGATAGTAGTAGTAGTAGTAGGTAGGAGGGGTATCTGACTCAGTGATAGAGTGATAGTGGTAGTGATAGTAGTAGGAGGGGTATCTGACTCAGTGATAGTAGTAGTAGGAGTGGTATCTGACTCAGTGATAGAGTGATAGTAGTAGTAGGAGGGGTATCTGACTCAGTGATAGAGTGTTAGTGGTAGTGATAGTAGTAGGAGGGGTGTCTGACTCAGTGATAGAGTGATAGTGGTAGTGATAGTAGTAGGAGGGGTGTCTGACTCTCTTCCTGCTCCTGTTCGTCATCCTCGTCGGTGCGGCTTAGCGTGTCCTGAGAGGGCTGGCGTGACGGCTGGCTCTCCTGCTCCCACACCGTGCCCGTGCCCGTGTTGGACCGGGACATGGTGGCCAGCGACAGGCGGTAGGCAGAGGTGGACGTGCCCACTGTGCTGATGGACGTCTTGCCCTGGTACGCTGTGGGCAGGAGGGGGCATGAACAGACATCTCTTATCATAACCTGTCATTTAATAACGAAAGGTTAACATGGCATTTGGGTAGAGTGCTAATGGGTAGTGTACTAATGGGTAGTGCACTAATGGGTAGTGTACTAATGGGTAGTGTACTAATGGGTAGTGTACTACTGGGTAGTAACTAATGGGTAGTGTACTACTGGGTAGTAACTCATGGGTAGTAACAAATGGGTAGTGCCCTAATGGGTAGTGAACTAATGGGTAGTGTACTAATGGGTAGTGAACTAATGGGTAGTGAACTAATGGGTAGTAACTAATGGGTAGTGTACTAATGGGTAGTAACTAATGGGTAGTAACTAATGGGTAGTAACTAATGGGTAGTGAACGAATGGGTAGTGTACTAATGGGTAGTAACTAATGGGTAGTGTGCTAATGGGTAGTCCACTAACGGGTAGTGTACTAAATGGGTAGTAACTAATGGGTAGTAACTAATGGGTAGTGTACTAATGGGTAGTAACTAATGGGTAGTGTACTAATGGTAGTGTACTAATGGGTAGTGCACTAAAAAGTAGTATACTAACGGCTACTCTACTAATAACTAGTATACTAATCAGTGGGTTACCAACCAGAGCCACTGTGCACGGCCTCCTTGAGGATCTTCAGCTCGTTGTTGAACTCTGCGAACAGGGAGCTCTTGCAGAGGGGGCGGGGGATGAAGCGACGCTCCAGCTGGTCAGCGATGTGGTGGCGGGCCGTGATCTCCTCCTGGGAGTCAGCTGGCTGGGTCAGGAGCTGGGAGGGGTTAAAGAGGAAGGGATGAAGGGAACGGGAGAAGAAGAGAGCACGAAAAGCGAGAGAGCAAGAGAGAGAGAGACAAGGCAAGAAGGGCATTCTATGCCTTCAAAAGGAACATAAAATTCAACATAATAATTAGGATCTGGCTAAAAATACTTGAATCAGTTATAGAACCCAATGCCCTTTATGGTTGTGAGGTCTGGTGTCCGCTCACCAACCAAGAATTCACAAAATGGGACAAACACCAAATTGAGACTCTGCATGCAGAATTCTGCAAAAATATCCTCCTTGTACAACATAGAACACCAAATAACACCGATACCCGCTAATTATCAAAATCCAGAAAAGAGCCGTTAAATTCTACAAACACCTAAAAGGAAGCGATTCCCAAACCTTCCATAACAAAGCCATCACCTACAGAGAGATGAACCTGGAGAAGAGCAAGCTGGTCCTGGGGCTCTGTTCACAAACACAAACAGACCCCACATAGCCCCAGGACAGCAGCACAATTAGACCCAACCAAAAATAATTAACCAAAAAACAGAGCAAACTAGAATGTTATTTGGCCCTAAACAGAGAGTACACAGTGGCAGAATACCTGACCACTGTGACTGACCCAAACTTAAGGAAAGCTTTGACTATGTACAGACTCAGTGAGCATAGCCTTGCTATTGAGAAAGACCCCTGTAGACAGACCTGGCTCTCAAGAGAAGACAGGCTATGTGCACACTGCCCACAAAATGAGGTGGAAACTGAGCTGCACTTCCTAACCTACTGCCCAATGTATGACCATATTAGAGACACATATTTCCCTCAGATTATACAGATCCACAAAGAATTTGAAAACAAACCCGATTTTGATAAACTCCCATATCTATTGGGTGAAATACCACAGTGTGCCATCACAGCAGCAAGACGTGTGACCTGTTGCCACAAGATAAGGTCAAGCAGTGAAGAACAAACACCATTTTAAATACAACCCATATTTATGCTTATTTATTTTCCCTTTTATACTTAAACTATTTGTACATCGTTACAACACTGTATATAGACATAATATGACATTTGTAATGTCTTTATTGTTTTGGAACTTCTGTGAGTGTAATGTTTACTGTTCATTTTATTGTTTATTTCACTTTTAAATATTTATCTACCTCACTTGCTTTGGCAATGTTAACATATGTTTCCCATACCAATAAAGCCACTTGAATTGAGAGAGAGAGAGTGATAGAGAGCGAGTGAGTGAGTGAGTGAGTGAGTGAGAGAGAGAGAGAGAGAGAGAGAAAGGGAGATAGAGAGAGGGAGAGGGAGGAAGATAGAGAGAGAGAAAGTTAGACAGAGAGAGAGAGAGGGAGAGAAGGAGGGAGAGAGAGAGAGAAAGAGAGAAAGAGAGAGAAAAGGAGATAGAGAGAGAGAGAGGGAGGAAGAGGGAGGGAGATAGAGAGAGAGAAAGTTAGATAGAGAGAGAGAGGGAGGGAGGGAGGGAGGGAGAGAGAGAGAGAGAGAGAGAGAGAGAGAGAGAGAAAGGGAGATAGAGAGAGAGAGAGAGAGAGAGGGAGGAAGAGGGAGGGAGATAGAGAGAGAAAGTTAGACAGAGAGAGAGAGAGAGACAGAGAAGAAGAGAGAGACAGAGAGAGATGAATAAAGCATTTGCCAATAAAGCCCCTTGAATTGAGAGAGAGCGAGAAAGAGAAAAAGAGAGAGAGAGAGAGAGAGGGAGATAGTTAGACAGAGAGAGAGGGAGAGAGAGAGAGGGAGATAGTTAGACAGAGAGAGAGGGAGAGAGAGAGAGAGAGAGAGAGCGGGAGGGAGAGAGAGAGAGACAGAGAGAGATGAATAAAGGATTTTGTGATTCTAGACCTAGAAAAAGCATAGAGGAAGAGGTATATAGAGGGGAACACTAGAGGGTTGTAGGATACACACATTGCAGGGTACAGTATAATACTATACAGGGTAGTAGAATGGAGGATACAGTATAATACTATACAGAATGGAGGGTACAGTATAATACTACACAGAATGGAGGGTACAGTATAATACTACACAGAATGGAGGATACAGTATAATACTATACAGGGTAGTAGAATGGAGGGTACAGTATAATACTACACAGAATGGAGGGTACAGTATAATACTATACAGAATGGAGGGTACAGTATAATACTATACAGAATGGAGGGTACAGTATAATACTATACAGAATGGATGGTAGTACAGTATAATACTACACAGGGTAGTAGAATGGAGGGTACAGTATAATACTATACAGAATGGAGGGTACAGTATAATACTATACAGGGTAGTAGAATGGAGGGTACAGTATAATACTATACAGAATGGAGGGTACAGTATAATACTATACAGAATGGAGGGTACAGTATAATACTATACAGAATGGAGGGTACAGTATAATACTATACAGAATTGAGGGTACAGTATAATACTATACAGAATGGAGGGTACAGTATAATACTACACAGAATGGAGGATACAGTATAATACTATACAGGGTAGTAGAATGGAGGATACAGTATAATACTATACAGAATGGAGGGTACAGTATAATACTACACAGAATGGAGGGTACAGTATAATACTACACAGAATGGAGGATACAGTATAATACTATACAGGGTAGTAGAATGGAGGGTACAGTATAATACTACACAGAATGGAGGGTACAGTATAATACTATACAGAATGGAGGGTACAGTATAATACTATACAGAATGGAGGGTACAGTATAATACTATACAGAATGGATGGTAGTACAGTATAATACTACACAGGGTAGTAGAATGGAGGGTACAGTATAATACTATACAGAATGGAGGGTACAGTATAATACTATACAGGGTAGTAGAATGGAGGGTACAGTATAATACTATACAGAATGGAGGGTACAGTATAATACTATACAGAATGGAGGGTACAGTATAATACTATACAGAATGGAGGGTACAGTATAATACTATACAGAATTGAGGGTACAGTATAATACTATACAGAATGGAGGGTACAGTATAATACTAAACAGAATGGAGGGTACAGTATAATACTACACAGAATGGAGGGTACAGTATAATACTACACAGGGTAGTAGAATGGAGGGTACAGTATAATACTATACAGAATGGAGGGTACAGTATAATACTATACAGAATGGAGGGTACAGTATAATACTATACAGAATGGAGGGTACAGAATAATACTATACAGAATGGAGGGTACAGTATAATACTATACATAATGGAGGGTACAGTATAATACTATACAGAATGGAGGGTACAGTATAATACTATACAGGGTAGTAGAATGGAGGGTACAGTATAATACTATACAGAATGGAGGGTACAGTATAATACTATACAGAATGGAGGGTACAGTATAATACTACACAGAATGGAGGGTACAGTATAATACTATACAGGGTAGTAGAATGGAGGGTACAGTATAATACTATACAGAATGGAGGGTACAGTATAATACTATACAGAATGGAGGGTACAGTATAATACTATACAGAATGGAGGATACAGTATAATACTATACAGAATGGAGGGTACAGTATAATACTACACAGAATGGAGGATACAGTATAATACTATACAGAATGGAGGGTACAGTATAATACTATACTGGGTAGTAGAATGGAGGGTACAGTATAATACTATACAGAATGGAGGGTACAGTATAATACTATACAGAATGGAGGGTACAGTATAATACTACACAGGGTAGTAGAATGGAGGGTACAGTATAATACTATACAGAATGGAGGGTACAGTATAATACTATACAGAATGGAGGGTACAGTATAATACTATACAGGGTAGTAGAATGGAGGGTACAGTATAATACTATACAGAATGGAGGATACAGTATAATACTATACAGAATGGAGGGTACAGTATAATACTATACAGAATGGAGGATACAGTATAATACTATACAGAATGGAGGGTACAGTATAATACTATACAGAATGGAGGATACAGTATAATACTATACAGAATGGAGGGTACAGTATAATACTATACAGAATGGAGGATACAGTATAATACTATACAGAATGGAGGGTACAGTATAATACTATACAGAATGGAGGATACAGTATAATACTATACAGAATGGAGGGTACAGTATAATACTACACAGAATGGAGGATACAGTATAATACTATACAGAATGGAGGGTACAGTATAATACTATACAGGGTAGTAGAATGGAGGGTACAGTATAATACTATACAGAATGGAGGGTACAGTATAATACTATACAGAATGGAGGGTACAGTATAATACTATACAGAATGGAGGGTACAGTATAATACTATACCGAATGGAGGGTACAGTATAATACTATACAGGGTAGTAGAATGGAGGGTACAGTATAATACTATACAGAATGGAGGGTACAGTATAATACTATACAGGGTAGTAGAATGGAGGGTACAGTATTATACTATACAGAATGGAGGGTACAGTATAATACTATACAGAATGGAGGGTACAGTATAATACTATACAGAATGGAGGGTACAGTATAATACTATACAGAATGGAGGGTACAGTATAATACTATACAGAATGGAGGGTACAGTATAATACTATACAGAATGGAGGGTACAGTATAATACTATACAATTTAGTAGAATGGAGGGTACAGTATAATACTATACAGGGTAGTAGAATGGAGGGTACAGTATAATACTACACAGGGCTCCTACCTTGCACTGGATAAAGGGACGCAGCAGGACGAAGATGGGAATCCGAGTACGCACTATGAAATCTATGAAGTCCCAGAAGGCCAGGCCTCCCACCTTCCTCAGAGACATCTCCTTGGCCTGCAGGCTGAGGCGATACCACTGGTTCCCCAGCTGCCGCTCAAAACAAACCAACACCACCTTTAGAGCTGGGGGAGAAGGTGGGAGGAGGGGGGAGAGAGGGGAGAGGAGGGGTGAGAGAGAGTGGGGAGAGAGATGGGGGAGGGGGAGAGAAAGTGGGGGGATAGGGGGAGGAGGGGAGGGTGTAGAGAGAGTGGGGAGGAGGGGAGGGTGTAGCGAGAATGGTGAGAGAGGGGGGAGGGGTAGAGAGAGTGGGGAGAGAGGGGGAGGAGGGGAGGGTGTAGCGAGAATGGGGAGGAGGGGAGGGTGTAGCGAGAATGGTGAGAGAGAGGAGGGAGATAGAGAGAGGGGGTAGAGAGAGGGAGGAGGGGAGATGAGGGGGTAGAGAGAGATGGAGGGGGGAGGGAGTGGTGAGAGAGATGGGGGAGGGGGAGATAGAGAGGAGAGGAGAGGAGTGAGGGGAGGGGGAGAGAGAGAAAGACAGAGAAAGTGAGGAGTCAGAAAGCGATGGTATTCAGTATTCAGACCTTGACGTTTTCCACATTTTGATACGTTACAGCCATATTCTAAAATGGATTAAATAATTATTTTCCCAGCAATCTATAAACAATACAACAAAGTGAATGAAAAAACTGAAATACCTTATTTACATAAGAATTCAGACCCTTTGCTGTGAGACTCGAAATTGAACTCAGGTGCATCCTGTTTCTATTGATCATCCTTGAGATGTTTCTACAACTTGATTGGAGTCCCTCTGTGGTAAATTCAATTGATTGGACATGATTTGGAAAGGCACATACCTGTCTATTTAAGGTTCCACAGTTGACAGTGCACGTCAGAGCGAAAACCAAGCCATGAGGTCAAAGAAATTGTCCGTAGAGCTCCGAGACAAGATTGTGTCGAGACACAGATCTGGGGAAGGTTACCAAAAAGTTTATGCAGCATTGAAGGTCCCCAAGAACACAGGGTCCTCCATTATTCTTAAATGGAAGAAGTTTGGAACCACCAAGACTCTTCCTAGTGCTGGCCGCTCCGGCCAAACTGAGCAATTGGGAGAAAAGGGCCTTGGTCAGGGAAGTGACCAAGAACCTGATGATCACTCTGACAGAGCTCCAGAGATCCTCTGTGGAGATGGGAGAGCCTTCCATAAGGACAACCATCTCTGCAGCACTCCACCAATCAGGCCTTTAAGGAAGAGTGGCCAGACGAAAGCCACTCCTCAGTAAAAGGAACATGACAGCCCGCTTGGAGTTTTCCAAAAGGCACCTAAAGACTCTCAGACTATGAGAAACACGATTCTCTGTTCTGATGAAACCAAGAGTGAACTCTTTGGCCTGAATGCCAAGGGTCACGTCTGGAGAAAACCTGGCACCATCCCTATGGTGATGCCTGGTGGTATCAGCATCATGCTGTGGGGATGCTTTTCAGTGGCAGGGATTGGGTAGACTAGTCAGGATCGAGGCAAAGATGAATGGAGCAAAGTACAGAGAGATCCTTGATGAAAACCTGCTCCAGAGCTCAGGACCTCAGACTGTGGCGAAGGTTAAAATTCCAACATGAAAACGGCCCTAAGCACACAGAGAAGACAACGCAGGAGTCTCTGAATTTCCTTGAGTGGCCCAGCCAGAGCCTGGACTTGAACCCGATCGTACATCTTTGGAGGCCTGAAAATAGCTGTACAGCAACATTCCCCATCCAACCTGACAGAGCTTAAGAGGATCTGCAGAGAAGGCTGGGAGAAACTCCCCAAATACAGGTGTTATTGACATATATATATTTTTTTTAATTGAACCTTAATTTAACTAGGCAAGTCAGTTAAGAACAAATTCTTATTTCCAATGACGGCCCCGGGCAAACACGGACGACACTGGGCAAATTGTGTGGTACCCTGTGGGTGTGCCAAGCTTGTAGCGTCATACCCAAGAAGACCTGAGGGTGTAATCACTGCCAAAGGTGCTTCAACAAAGTACTGAGTAAAGGGTCTGAATACTTATGTAAATGTGATATTTCCGTTGTTATTTTTAATACATTTGCAAAAATGTCTAAACTTATTTTTGTCATTATGTGTTATTGTGTGTAGATTGATGAGGAAAAAAACTATTTGATACATTTTAGAATGAGGCTGTAATGTAACAAAATGTGGAAACATTTAAGGGGTCTGAATTATTTCCGAAGGCACTGTACGCATGAGGGTGATTGAAAGATGAGGTCGACATTCCAGTCCTGTTGGTGGTGGTAATGCACCTTAAAGTTGGTTGCCAACCATATGAAGTCCAACGAAGAAGACTGAAGAAGGAGAGATTACTAGAAACTAACTCAGTTGACCCTTTTATCTGTGGATTAATTGTCGGAGTACAGAACCTTTAACAACCCAATGTTAATATCCCAGGACAAATTAGCTAGCAACAGCAAGCTAGCTAGCTAATTTGACATGAATGTTGAATGCTTTTCGACCTGTCCTCTAATTAATATAGTTGGTTCAAAGTTTGTTTTGATATTTCAACCTGCGAGTCCTGATCATGTCTGGTGTGGCTGGACAAAATCAACACATGCGCACAATGGCAGAAGCACACGCTCGCCCGGTCTAGTCAGCATGTGAGTCTACATTTAAATAGTCTACGTCTGCAGAACCCTACCCAGGTATGCAGCCTGACTGGTGGACTCGGCCAGGCCCTCTCTCCTCAGGTCCTTGCCCTGGTCCCCCGGGGTGGAGCAGTGGGCGGGGGACGTGTCCAGCATGAAGTTCTTGGTCCGGGACGTGCTGATGATGCGCGGGGGGAGGAGGATGTTGATGACCGTCTGCAGGAGCAGAGAGACCTCAGGCTGCTCCAGGTGTGGGGAGTCTGGATAGGGTGGAACACACACACAGACACAGACACACAGGTTGCGTTCAAGGCTGACTACATTGCAGTTGTGCAACACATATCAACTAATCGTTAGGTGCCAGGTCATCGATGGCTCAGGCGAGCATCAGATTGTTATATACAGAGCCTTCAGAAGTATTCCACATTTTGTTACGTTACAGCCTTATTCTAAAATGGATTCAATTGAAAAAAATCAGCAATCTACACACATGGGGTGTTATGTCATTATGGGGTATTATGTCATTATGGGGTATTATGTCATTATGGGTAGTATGTCATTATGGGGTAGTATGTCATTATGGGGTATTATGTCATTATGGGGTATTATGTCATTATGGGTAGTATGTCATTATGGGGTATTATGTCATTATGGGGTATTATGTCATTATGGGGTATTATGTCATTATGGGGTATTATGTCATTATGGGGTATAATGTCATTATGGGGTATTATGTCATTATGGGTAGTATGTCATTATGGGGTAGTATGTCATTATGGGGTATTATGTCATTATGGGGTATTATGTCATTATGGGGTATTATGTCATTATGGGGTATTATGTCATTATGGGGTATTATGTGTAGATTGATGAGGGGAAAAACAATTGAATAAAACGTAGAATAAGGCTGTAAAGTCAAGGGGTCTGAATACTTTCTGAAGGCACTGTATGATGCAGGTAGCTGATATTTTAACACATATCCAGGCGCTGTGAGTTCTAGCAGGTGACTGCAAGGTGACATTCAAGTCTGCCTGAAACACAGCCATTATTTCAGATGCACGTATGCATACATACACCCACAGATTGGTGGCATTAGACCTCTTAACCCTGGGCTCTGACCTTTGCTCCCTGAACCCACTGTCAGCACGAATGGAATCAACAGGTTGAGCAGCATGCCCTCTCGCCTCTCCTGATTGGTGAAGGGGGAGATCACATGGCTCAGGGGGAAGTCATCCTTCAAAGCCTGTCAATCAGGGAAGAGAGCAAGATAAATGTTTCATTATGACACACACACACACACACACACACACACACACACACACACACACACACACACACACACACACACACACACACACACACAGAGGTTAGTTCTTGGGCTGGGTAGTCTCACCTGTATCTGCAGAGCCACCAGGCGGACCACTGCTGTGCTGAAGGGTAGAGGGGGGGACAGATACGGGCTCAGGTGGAGCAGGGGCAGCCCATCAGCCACACTGGAGGGGCCTACTACCCCCATCACCTGAGAAACACACACACCAGGGCACGCACACACACACATGTAGAGAAACACACACACGCAAACAAGCAACATCATAGTTAGGTCACAGCACAGTGAGTATTTGAGGTGTGTGTGTGTGTGTGTGTGAGCACTCCTCACCAGGTTGACACAGACATTGATGAGGGAGCGGAGGTGAGGGAGGAAGGAGATGATTGGCTGACGCTGGAGAGTCAGACAGATACCTTCAATCAGACTACTGGCCGCCTCCCACTCCACCTGTCTCCTGTAGGACACACACGCACACGCAATCAGTATAAACACACACACACACACACACAGGCTCACTTGCGCACACACACACAAACAATCAGTATAAACACACACACACGCACAGACAGGCTCGCTCACACACACACACACACACACACACACACACAATCAGTATAAATACACACGCACACACAGGCTCACTCGCTCGCACACACACACATACACACGTTAATTAACTAATCACGCTCATCAACATACACAGCAGAGGAGACTGATGGGAGGAGCTATAGAAGAACGGAGTCAAACATTTGGTTTGATACGGTTCCAGCCATTACAATGAGCCCGTCCTCCTATAGCTCCTCACACCAGCCTCCACTGATGCACACATCCACTACAAACACCAACACACAACAAAATATCACACTATAATTTAGCATTTTGAAAACGTTTCGTTTGGACAGGCTATTAAATAGATAATCCCATCACTACTCAGCAGAGTTATCAATAACCAGGTCCTGGTTCTGATGACTCTCTGTATGGGCCTAAAGCAGCTCAGATTGACCATCACTACTCAGCAGAGTTATCAATAACCAGGTCCTGGTTCTGATGACTCTCTATGGGCCTAAAGCAGCTCATATTGACCATCACTACTCAGCAGAGTTATCAATAACCAGGTCCTGGTTCTGATGACTCTCTATGGGCCTAAAGCAGCTCATATTGACCATCACTACTCAGCAGAGTTATCAATAACCAGGTCCTGGTTCTGATGACTCTCTGTGTGGGCCTAAAGCAGCTCATATTGACCATCACTACTCAGCAGAGTTATCAATAACCAGGTCCAGGTTCTGATGACTCTCTATGTGGGCCTAAAGCAGCTCGTATTGACGGGTGACATTGCAGAGCTCACAGACACACACATAAGCAGACATGCCAAACTCAGCAGTAATGAGACTTTACAAACTACAACACACACAATCAAACTGTGAGCAGTCAGCAGCGGACACACAATCAAACTGTGAGCAGTCAGCAGCGGACACACAATCAAACTGTGAGCAGTCAGCAGCGGACACACAATCAAACACCCCAGTACGATACTTCACTGTAACACCACAGTACGGTACTTCACTCCACTGTAACACCACAGTACAGTACTTCAATGTAACACCACAGTACAGTACTTCAATGTAACACCACAGTACGGTACTTCACTCCACTGTAACACCACAGTACAGTACTTCAATGTAACACCACAGTACGGTACTTCATTGTAACACCACAGTATGGCACTTCACTCCACTGTAACACCACAGTACGGTACTTCACTCCACTGTAACACCGCAGTACGGCACTCCACTGTAACACCACAGTACGGCACTTCATTGTAACACCACAGTACGGCACTTCACTGTAACACCACAGTACGGTACTTCACTCCACTGTAACACCACAGTACGGCACTTCACTCCACTGTAACACCACAGTACGGCACTTCACTCCACTGTCACACCACAGTACGGCACTCCACTGTAACACCACAGTACGGCACTTCACTGTAACACCACAGTATGGCACTCCACTGTAACACCACAGTACGGTACTTCACTGTAACACCACAGTACGGCACTTCACTCCACTGTAACACCACAGTACGGCACTTCACTGTAACACCACAGTACGGCACTTCACTCCACTGTAACACCACAGTACGGCACTTCATTGTAACACCACAGTATGGCACTTCACTCCACTGTAACACCACAGTATGGCACTTCACTCCACTGTAACACCACAGTATGGCACTTCACTCCATTGTAACGCCACAGTACGGTACTTCACTCCATTGTAACAACACAGTACGGTACTTCACTCCACTGTAACACCACAGTACGGTACTTCACTCCACTGTAACACCACAGTACGGTACAGTTGCGAAGGAGCAAGGGTTAAAGGGCGCGCAGCGCGGCAACAGACCTGGAGCACAGAGCCTGTGGGCGAGCGCACCTGAGCGTAGGCATCTTGTGGATCTTGTTGAACATGCGGTCAAGCCGCTTCAGGATGAGGATGAGGGCGGGCCGCACGGCCTCGGACGACCAATCGGTGATGGGCAGCATCCCAGTGACGTAGCGCCGCAGGCCTCGGCTCTCCATGGTCAGGCTGTCGTAGGGGGCCAGCTTGAGGAGGGAGTGGGCGATCTCTGCCAATCTGGGGGAAAACACATTCCCACACACACAAACACACAAAATGATCAGACACAAAAACACACATGCAATCATATAGACATGCACAACCGCATGCACAGTCAGGGAATTACATACACACACATCGCACTCATCCACACACAAAAAGGCATACAGATTGTACACACACAACCGCACACGAACAATTCTAAACGTTTCTGCAAATCAGGTCCCTGTATGCATCCATACCATAGCTGAGTGAATAGTGATGTCATACCCGGTTAAAGTGTGTCTCATTCGTGGCCACTTTCACCCAGGTGGGTGCTGCACATTGGGCATTGAATGAGGATAGTTTCCACCTGGTTGAAACACTAGGCACTAAATCCAACCCTTCACCTCATGTGGGACTTGATGTCCAGCAGCTCTAAGGCGGTGACACGGGGTTCCCCGGCCACGTTCTGCAGGATCTTGAGGCGCGGGCCGCAGTGCTTGTAGAACTCAGTGCAGATGTTCAGGAGGGACTCCCGGGGCCGGCGAAACTCCTCACGGGCGATCCGCTCGTCCATCTCCTCGCGAGGCATCCCCTGGCCCTCCTCCAACAGGTGAAGGTTGTCCCTGATGCCGGACACAAGGCGACTGACATTGACACCAAGCAACACGAGTACACGACACAAACAAGCATCCATGAAACATGATCCTCTGAAACCAACTGTGGTGTAAACACATGGGACATCTTCTATTGTCTTTGGGGGTATTTTCTTCTGTTGTGATGATGACCTGTACATAGGTTTCTTTAGGATATCACTACGGCAACAGCATCCAGGGACAACAAACAATAGATTTATGTCTAACAGTTATGAAGAGAATTAGGAAAAGTAACAGAACAGTATGTTAATAACAGCCAAGTGGACAGTTTCTTTAAGAGACTTAAATGAATGTGAAATAAATCAATACTAAGTCCAAAATAACACCCTTTTCCCTATATAGTGCACTACAGCCCTATGGCTCTGGCCAAAGGTAGTGCATTACGGGTGCCATTTTGGACACAATCCGGCAGGTGTAAAGGCTACTCCACACCTGGTGTTGGGCCCTCCAGACATGGCGTGGTTGGCAGTCGTTGCACCTTTGTGTCCCTGATCACAGCGACTCAACTGGGGGGCAGTCATAGGCCTGAGAGGGGATAGGAGGGGTGGGGATGGGAGGGAGGGGAGGAAGATAGCAGAGAAAAAGGACAAATGTCACATTCAGTTAGGGCTTGGAACATACGTTAAGAAAGACATGATGGGCCATATCTGATTAACAGATGCACGGATGTGTGTGTGTGTGTGTGTGTGTCTGACCGTGTGAGGGTCTCTGAGCTGTAGAGCAGGGCCTGCAGGGAGGTGGCCAGGGCGGCGATGGCGGCGATCTCGTCCCGCGCTGCCGAGGCTGACTCCATGGTCATGGTGTTGCTCTTCAGTTTCTGGAGAAAACATGGCACCAGGGCCTCCAGCACCATCAGCATCTGTAGGCTGATACCGTGCACACACGCAACGCATAAACATAAACACGCACGGATAGGAGAGGGCGTTAGCATTTAGTAAGACTACTGTACAATGTTGATATACTGGTTTGGCGGTGAGTGATGTGAAACCACACCTCCTGAAAGACTCTGGGGCGTAGGCCACCACCGTCACACACAGCTTGATGGACTCACTGATGGAGAAGGCCAGGTCCTCACTACCATAGCAGAAGTCTGAAACAGAGGAAACCACTGGAATTCATGCTGTAGCACTTTCAGGACTTAAAATATACTATAGGAAGAACATGACCATTATCAGTCAAGTTCTATTGTTTAATATAACTAGGAGAATCCTGACAATGAGAAACTCCAGGCCTTAGTAAGAGTCTATTAACTAGGAGAATCCTGACAATGAGAAACTCCAGGCCTTAGTAAGAGTCTATTAACTAGGAGAATCCTGACAATGAGAAACTCCAGGCCTTAGTAAGAGTCTATTAACTAGGAGAATCCTGACAATGAGAAACTCCAGGCCTTAGTAAGAGTCTATTAACTAGGAGAATCCTGACAATGAGAAACTCCAGGCCTTAGTAAGAGTCTATTAACTAGGAGAATCCTGACAATGAGAAACTCCAGGCCTTAGTAAGAGTCTATTAACTAGGAGAATCCTGACAATGAGAAACTCCAGGCCTTAGTAAGAGTCCTGATCAGCTCACGCTGTCATTAAAACAACTCCTCTCTTAAAACAATGGGAATCCACGCCAGCAAAACGATGTGGGCTAGTCAAAGGTAGAACAGTATAGGGAAAATGGTCCTCTGTAGCTCAGTTGGGAGAGCATGGATGGTGGGTTCGAATCCTGGAACCATCTGTACGTACAACGTATGCATGACCGTAAGTCGTTTTGGATAGAAGCGTCTGATAAATGGCACACAGGATATTGAACAGGGTGCCATGTCAGACACAACGTCTAATGATATAATAGTCCTGAGTGATGGGACCCAGGGGGGTTGAGGTGGTGGTGTTACCCAGGGATCGTAGGGGTTTTTCAGCCTTGACCAGCTCCAGGGCATCCAGGGTATCACGCGTCTCTCCCTCCAGAGAGACCAGCAGGTCAAACAGGCACTGAGCAGACACCCCCTTAGACAGGCCTGTACTGGTGCAGGTCTGGGAGAGAGACAGTCACATGGTTAAACAACACACGCAGATGCAGATACGCTCATAAGGGGAGACCTAGTCAGTTGCACAACTGAAATGTGTCTTCCACATTTAACCCCTCTGAATCAGAGAGGTGCTTATGCAAACACACTTACTGTGAACTCCAGCAGTGGGGCCACGCTGGCAAACAGCTGGAGGATGAAGGGTTTACGGTGCAGGATGTAGAACTGTCTGACGCAGAACTCTATCCCCTGTCTCAGCAGCGGGTTACTCTCATAGTCAGCATAGGACTACAACACATTACAGTGGGTTACTCTCATAGTCAGCATAGGACTACAACACATTACAGTGGGTTACTGTCATAGTCAGCATAGGACTACAACACATTACAGTGGGTTACTGTCATAGTCAGCATAGAGGACTACAACACATTACAGTGGGTTACTCTCATAGTCAGCATAGGACTACAACACATTACAGTGGGTTACTGTCATAGTCAGCATAGGACTACAACACATTACAGTGGGTTACTGTCATAGTCAGAATAGGACTACAACACATTACAGTGGGTTACTGTCATAGTCAGCATAGGACTACAACACATTACAGTGGGTTACTGTCATAGTCAGCATAGGACTACAACACATTACAGTGGGTTACTGTCATAGTCAGCATAGGACTACAACACATTACAGTGGGTTACTGTCATAGTCAGCATAGGACTACAACACATTACAGTGGGTTACTCTCATAGTCAGCATAGGACTACAACACATTACAGTGGGTTACTGTCATAGTCAGCATAGGACTACAACACATTACAGTGGGTTACTGTCATAGTCAGCATAGGACTACAACACATTACAGTGGGTTACTGTCATAGTCAGCATAGGACTACAACACATTACAGTGGGTTACTGTCATAGTCAGCATAGAGGACTACAACACATTACAGTGGGTTACTCTCACAGTCAGCATAGGACTACAACACATTACAGTGGGTTACTGTCATAGTCAGCATAGGACTACAACACATTACAGTGGGTTACTGTCATAGTCAGCATAGGACTACAACACATTACAGTGGGTTACTGTCATAGTCAGCATAGGACTACAACACATTACAGTGGGTTACTGTCATAGTCAGCATAGGACTACAACACATTACAGTGGGTTACTGTCATAGTCAGCATAGGACTACAACACATTACAGTGGGTTACTGTCATAGTCAGCATAGAGGACTACAACACATTACAGTGGGTTACTGTCATAGTCAGCATAGGACTACAACACATTACAGTGGGTTACTCTCATAGTCAGCATAGGACTACAACACATTACAGTGGGTTACTCTCATAGTCAGCATAGGACTACAACACATTACAGTGGGTTACTGTCATAGTCAGCATAGGACTACAACACATTACAGTGGGTTACTCTCATAGTCAGCATAGAGGACTACAACACATTACAGTGGGTTACTGTCATAGTCAGCATAGAGGACTACAACACATTACAGTGGGTTACTGTCATAGTCAGCATAGAGGACTACAACACATTACAGTGGGTTACTGTCATAGTCAGCATAGAGGACTACAACACATTACAGTGGGTTACTCTCACAGTCAGCATAGGACTACAACACATTACAGTGGGTTACTGTCATAGTCAGCATAGGACTACAACACATTACAGTGGGTTACTGTCATAGTCAGCATAGGACTACAACACATTACAGTGGGTTACTGTCATAGTCAGCATAGGACTACAACACATTACAGTGGGTTACTGTCATAGTCAGCATAGGACTACAACACATTACAGTGGGTTACTGTCATAGTCAGCATAGGACTACAACACATTACAGTGGGTTACTGTCATAGTCAGCATAGGACTACAACACATTACAGTGGGTTACTGTCATAGTCAGCATAGAGGACTACAACACATTACAGTGGGTTACTGTCATAGTCAGCATAGGACTACAACACATTACAGTGGGTTACTGTCATAGTCAGCATAGGACTACAACACATTACAGTGGGTTACTGTCATAGTCAGCATAGGACTACAACACATTACAGTGGGTTACTGTCATAGTCAGCATAGAGGACTACAACACATTACAGTGGGTTACTGTCATAGTCAGCATAGAGGACTACAACACATTACAGTGGGTTACTCTCACAGTCAGCATAGGACTACAACACATTACAGTGGGTTACTGTCATAGTCAGCATAGGACTACAACACATTACAGTGGGTTACTGTCATAGTCAGCATAGGACTACAACACATTACAGTGGGTTACTGTCATAGTCAGCATAGGACTACAACACATTACAGTGGGTTACTGTCATAGTCAGCATAGGACTACAACACATTACAGTGGGTTACTGTCATAGTCAGCATAGGACTACAACACATTACAGTGGGTTACTGTCATAGTCAGCATAGGACTACAACACATTACAGTGGGTTACTGTCATAGTCAGCATAGGACTACAACACATTACAGTGGGTTACTGTCATAGTCAGCATAGGACTACAACACATTACAGTGGGTTACTGTCATAGTCAGCATAGGACTACAACACATTACAGTGGGTTACTGTCATAGTCAGCATAGGACTACAACACATTACAGTGGGTTACTGTCATAGTCAGCATAGGACTACAACACATTACAGTGGGTTACTGTCATAGTCAGCATAGAGGACTACAACACATTACAGTGGGTTACTGTCATAGTCAGCATAGGACTACAACACATTACAGTGGGTTACTGTCATAGTCAGCATAGGACTACAACACATTACAGTGGGTTACTGTCATAGTCAGCATAGGACTACAACACATTACAGTGGGTTACTGTCATAGTCAGCATAGAACTACAACACATTACAGGGAGTAATCATATGAGCTTGTAAGGATGCATTGTCATACTGCAACACCATGTTTAGGCCCAATTCAGAATGCATTGTGGGATTTGGTCTGTAATCTCTGTGGCCTCCTAGAGCTAGGTTGAAGCAGCATCTGGCACCAGCACTTATGTATTTGTATTTGAAATACTTATTTACTGTGTATTTAAGGATTTTCAAATAATGTGGCCGAATCAATGACTTCTATTGGAAGTATTCAAATCATTTGCTATAAATACTAGAGTTGATGTCCTGCCTTTCACACCATGGCAACCATGTGAATGTTTCTCTAATCACACAACTTGTTAGGAGGATTCTGTGTGGGCCCTTTCCGAGGCCAATGGAGGTAGAGGTCTCAATCAAATGTTATGTAGTAGAGTATATCAAAGCTTAGTAAGAAACATGGGCTATTATATCGGGTTCAATGCAATAAATGTTTGTCTGCTGAGTTGTCAGCAGCACAATTTCCCAGATCAAGACTAAATAAACCCAGCTGCATTTTGGGATTGACCTGCACTGCTCTCTGTGTAAGTCTTCCATGATGAAGCCCCGGTGAGTTCCATTGTCAACATATTGACCATGCGTTGCTAGTGGCTATAAACGTCTGCTCCCAAGCTTCAACTCAACTCTAACCTGACCCAGCCCAGCCTGTGTTTCTGTAAGTCAGCGCTATATTATGCAGTGAGACTGACTCACAGAAAGGGAATGCCTAGTCAGTTGCAAAACTGAATGCATTCGACCAATGTGTGTTCTGCATTTGACGCAACCCCTCTGAACCAGAGATGTGCGGGGGGCTGCCCTAATCGACGTCATCGGCGCCTGGGAAGCAGTTGTTGTTGGGCTCAAGAGCCGAACGGCACAATTTTCCACCTTGCCGGCTCGGGGATTCAAACCAGCGACCTTTCGGTTACTGTTCCAACGCTCTTATCCACAAGGCTACCTGCCGCCCGCCGCCCCCCTCACAATGACCACAGATTGTGAGACACATTTGGGCAGTGGTTGGCATGGTTCCAAGGTTGCATTGATATAAGCTCAGTTATGTGACTTCTTCCTGTAATGGTTGGGGTTAGGATTTAGGGAGGCTACATTTATCCTAGATCTCTAACCTTTAACCCCAGCAGGTGGATGAAGTAGCACCATGAAACTGATCTAAGATTAGTTCCACATTTTCAACCTCTAATAGAGAACAACAACCTGCTGGACCTGTAAACTGATCCTAGAACTGTACTACCTACCTGCAACATGGTGGGGAGGAGCCACTGGTATCCACTCAGGGAGAACAGGTGGTTGAAGTGAACGGCCGTGTTGATGGCAGTAGCCGTGTACTGCCTGAGGAGGGCGCTGTCCTCGGGGTGCAGCAGCAGGGCACCGTTGAACACGTTCAGGAAGAGCATGATCTCGTCCCCCCACGGGTACTCACTGGGCATGCCCAGAAACATCTCTTCTAGTAGTTTGATCCACAGGACTTTGTGGAGAGTGTCCAGGCCGAAGAGCTCCTTGCCTGGGGAGAGGATAGCACAATATGGGGCTAACTCACTATGGAAGCCCCTTTGAAATGAAGACTTTCATGCTTCCCAAGTGTTGGTAGACTTTTGTTTTGTGATCTGTGTTGTCTAGTTGGAAGATGCACCACAGATATACAATGTAGTACAGTACTTTACTCTATTACATCTTCATTTTAAAATGCAACTAATCTCAAGGGTTGGGGTCAATTCCTTTCCAATTCCAGTCAATTCAGAAAGTAAACCAAATTCAAATTCCAAGTTGTCCTCATTGAAAAGCATTGAAGAGAATTGGAATTGGAATTTCGGTGAACTTCCTGAACTGACCGGAATTAAAATGGTATTGACCCCAACTCTGATCATCTCTCTTTATTGTCTTGTTTGTTCACTCAGATACCATTCAAGATAGGGTCCACTCCAGTCTTACCCTGTGGCTCGCTGAAGAGAGAGAACTCTCCGTCGATGGCCGTGCGGGGGAAGGAGGGCAGGCGGAGCAGGTCTTCTTGGAGCATGGACACATGGGACTGTTTGTGGATGGCCGGCATGTTCTGGGTCAGGGAGATGAGGAATAGAACACGGCCCACCTCCTCCAGTTTACGGGAAAACACCTAGAGAGGGATAGGAAGGGGACACACTGAGTATGCACAAGAGGCTGAGACAGGACCCAGTAAAGATATGGACAGGCAAACAGAAGGTCACACTTTTCAAACGGTTAAAGCCACAGTTGGGAGGTTTTTAGTCATTTATACTGTGTGTACTCTTTGGTGATGTGCACAAATTGCAGAGCGTGGCTTTAACGGCGAGATTTAAACCTGAAACATAACACACCTGTTTCTGAATGAGTTCCTGTCCTTTCTCTGGCAGCATGTGGACCAGGTTGAGCTGGGGAGACACAGACCTCCTGAACGGATAGATGTCCCTCACAAAAGTCTGAAGTTGAGAAAGACAGTCAGAAAGCCCATTATGTAGTCACTGATAGAGAAGACATTCTCATGGTCATTCTAGACATCTAACCTCACAGTTCATAACACCGCTTGGAAATGGATGGGAATTCCAACCTTGGAATAGTGAATGAGGTTCCAGCGCTTGTCCATGAGGAAGTAGTGTGCCGACCGAGACTCGGGAATGTTGAAGAACTCCAAACACTCCTGTTAGGGAAGAGAGAGGCCAACGAATTGGGGATGACTTCAGTGTATCCCTGAGAATGTTCTGTCATCATCTGTAGAATGCAGATGAACTCTATGAGGAGAAGTTACCTTGAGCAAGGCTTCAAACTGAGTGTCTTCATGTACAGGCAGCTGGGTAGGAATGTCACACTCATTCTGCCCGTGCACTACCAGGGTCTTGGTTCCTGCAAGGATATACATGATTTACTATATTACCCACATGTAGCAGTCAACATTATAGTATAGAACACAGTCAAATGACTGGGCTCCCATTGGCATCCAGTGACCTTTACCTGGCAGGGATAACCTTCTGGTAACCTTTAAAATGGCCTTTACCTGGCATGGATGCAGTGACCAGCAGCTTGACCTCACACTGCTCCTTCTTCATGGTCTGTTTGAGGTCCTTGAAGAAGAGCCCCTCCACGTAGCCCACCACCTCCCACAGGAAGGTCAGCGTGGCCGAGATGGCATCCATACCCCACTCACACGGAGTACGCACAAAGTACATAATCAGCCCCACCTAGGGGGAGAGAGAGTGACAGACAGACATAAAGGTGAATAGGGTACAGACAGAGAGAGACAGACAGACAGACAGACAGACAGACAGACAGACAGACAGACAGACAGACAGACAGACAGACAGACAGACAGACATAAAGGTGAATAGGGTACAGACAGAGAGAGAGAGAGAGAGAGAGAGAGAGACAGAGAGAGAGAGAGACAGAGACAGGGAGAGAGAGAGAGAGAGAGAGAGAGAGAGAGAGAGAGAGAGAGAGAGACAGAGACAGGGAGAGAGAGAGAGAGAGAGAGAGAGAGAGAGAGAGAGAGAGAGAGCAGTCTTCATTAATCTTGTCATCGGATTGATCAATACTGCTACTGTCTGATATACATTGACTGATGTCTTGTCTCACCAGGTAGTTGAAGAGGATGTGAGAGGTCTGGGCTGGGAGGTCACCGATGTTCATCAACAGCTTCCTCAGCATGTACATCAGCTCGTCCTGATACACATAGAAACATGTGTCAGTTCAAACTCAACAGAAAAACACATTAACAACAGGAGGGGTTGTGTTCAGTGGGGGGAAAAAGCAGGTAACATTCCGGTCAACCTTCAACAACCTTCAACAACCTTAACCCAATACATGAAGAAGGTGATACAAACCGAAACGTCTGTGTACAACTTTTCCCCTGCCTGCTGTAAAAAGCATGAAAAAAAAACATGAAAAAAGAAACAGTAACTTTTAGAGTTCTGCCTCGTAATCTTTTTGTGTGGTTCCATCTGTCATTTTTGTATTTAGTACAGAGAAAATGTTTTGAAGACGTTTTGAAACAGGGAGGCAGTCTAGTAACAACAGATTTTGTCCATAACAACATAGATTGAGCAACATACTGAAGAGGGGCAGGATTCTATTGGTCCGATCATATGAGACTGCAGAGTATTTTGATGGACAACGGCTGCTCTACCTGTCGATTGCTAACGGTGAGCTTCTCCAGGAAGTGCCTGAGCACCAGGGCGGGGTCTTCGATCAGACAGTTCCACAGGATCTGCTGGGCCACTGCACTCACTGCAGGATCATGGTAAATGGATCATAAGAAAATGATCATGAGTTTTATCAGGACAGACCGAAACATTGCTTTTCTATTTTATTCAACAGCGTGTATTGTGATGAAAGGCAATGTGTTGTGTTACAGTGGACTCTAGAGTGGCCTTATGGGTATCTATGGAATGCATCTACAGGTTTCTGATCTCACCCTGTACAGAATGTATTCTATTCTCATCCTCTCCCCCTCTCCCTCCCTCTCTCTGCCTCTCTAGTACAGTACATGACAGTTTGTGTTGAGCGACACCACCCACCTGCCACACCGTCCTCTCGCACCTCCCCGTCCTCCATCAGGTGCACTATGGGTAAGACGGCGGCACAGATGCATGCTGGGAAGACGGCCTGGGGGGGCTGCAGCATGTGATGAGTGGGCGTGTGCTCCGTAGTGTTCTCCTCATCTAGTAGACAAGAACAACCCATGAATCACTACCACCTTATTCTACTGTAGTTAGGAAGGTGTATTACTGTAGTTTGGAAGGTGTTCTACTGTAGTTAGGAGGGTGTTCTACTGTAGGTAGGAAGGTGTTCTACTGTAGTTAGGAAGGTGTTCTACTGTAGTTAGGAAGGTGTTCTACTGTAGTTAGGAAGGTGTTATACTGTAGTTAGGAAGGTGTTCTACTGTAGTTAGGAAGGTGTTCTACTGTAGGTAGGAAGGTGTTCTACTGTAGTTAGGAAGGTGTTATACTGTAGTTAGGAAGGTGTTATGCTGTAGTTAGGAAGGTGTTCTACTGTAGTTTGGAAGGTGTTATACTGTAGTTTGGAAGGTGTTCTACTGTAGTTAGGAGGGTGTTCTACTGTAGTTAGGAAGGTGTTCTACTGTAGTTAGGAAGGTGTTCTACTGTAGTTAGGAAGGTGTTATGCTGTAGTTAGGAAGGTGTTCTACTGTAGTTTGGAAGGTGTTATACTGTAGTTTGGAAAGTGTTCTACTGTAGTTAGGAAGGTGTTATGCTGTAGTTAGGAAGGTGTTCTACTGTAGTTTGGAAGGTGTTATACTGTAGTTAGGAAGGTGTTCTGCTGTAGTTAGGAGGGTGTTCTACTGTAGTTAGGAAGGTGTTCTACTGTAGTTAGGAAGGTGTTCTACTGTAGTTAGGAAGGTGTTCTACTGTAGTTAGGAGGGTGTTCTACTGTAGTTAGGAAGGTGTTCTACTGTAGTTAGGAAGGTGTTCTACTGTAGTTAGGAAGGTGTTCTACTGTAGTTAGGAGGGTGTCCTACTGTAGTTAGGAAGGTGTCCTACTGTAGTTAGGACGGTGTTCTACTGTAGTTAGGAAGGTGTTCTACTGTAGTTAGCAAGGTGTTATACTGTAGTTAGGAAGGTGTTCTACTGTAGTTAGGAAGGTGTTCTACTGTAGTTAGGAAGGTGTTATACTGTAGTTAGGAAGGTGTTCTACTGTAGTTAGGAAGGTGTTATGCTGTAGTTAGGAAGGTGTTCTACTGTAGTTAGGAAGGTGTTATGCTGTAGTTAGGAAGGTGTTCTACTGTAGTTAGGAAGGTGTTCTACTGTAGTTAGGAAGGTGTTCTACTGTAGTTAGGAAGGTGTTATGCTATAGTTAGGAAGGTGTTCTACTGTAGTTAGGAAGGTGTTCTACTGTAGTTAGGAAGGTGTTATGCTGTAGTTAGGAAGGTGTTCTACTGTAGTTAGGAAGGTGTTATGCTGTAGTTAGGAAGGTGTTCTACTGTAGTTAGGAAGGTGTTCTACTGTAGTTAGGAAGGTGTTATACTGTAGTTAGGAAGGTGTTATACTGTAGTTAGGAAGGTGTCCTACTGTAGTTAGGAAGGTTACCATATGTACAAGCTCTGTGTCAAGGCATGATTTTATCATGGTGCTTTTATCAGATATTATCAGGTGAGGATGTGCTTTCCTATTCCTCCCCATGTGACTTGAATCTGACCACCATTCAAAATACCATTCTGACACCTATACTAGCATGCCACTTAGAATGAAGCAATGTACTAGCCAAGCATTCTATGTGGGATCCTAATATGGATACTGGAACATGACCCCTACAAGTGAGTGGGCAGGTGTGTGGTTGCCACGGTAACACAGTCTTACCCTCGGCGCTGACCACGGAGCGGACTGACCACACGGAGCCGCGGCGGAAGGAGTAGTTCCTGTGAGAGTTACTGGAGGTGCAGGACGGAGTGACGGACATGCGGCGAGACGCCAGATTGACCTCTTCTTCTGCTGGCGGGGAGGAGAGGGTTCAGAGTCAGTCACAACATGAAACTACCAGTTGCTGGCTGACTGACTGCATTGTTCAAGGTGTTTTACCCTGTAGTTGTGGACTCGAAGGTAGGGTTGTTATCTGGTGTGTGGGCAACAGTATAAGCTTGTTGTTTTTGTTATTTTTGAAGAGGGCTGAAGCACTCAGAAAACCTAAATAGATAGGTTTCTAGGTTTATTGTTAGATGTTCAGTTAAGTTTGTGCTTCTCCAAATTACGTCAGAATCAGTGGTTTCCTGAATGGGACGGGAGCTGTATCACTTGAATTAACACCTCAAATCAATAACAAATATTTAGAAAATGAAGAAAGAGAGATGTCTCCAGCACTCCACGGTGGTCCCACCCACCTTCCTCCTCCTGCTCGGGTGGGGGGCTGCAGGTGGGTTCGTAGCAGGCCTCCTGGGCCACGGGGATGGCTGTGATGATGCTGGCTTCGCGCCCAAGACGCCGCTTCTCCTCCTCCTGCTGCAGGTTTTTCAGGATGTGCTCTGCACGCTGGTGGGAGCGCGACACAGCCCGCGCCGAGAAAGATTTCTGTAAGAGGTGGTGTGTGTGTGTGTGTATATAAGTGTGGAAAAGGGTGTGGGTGTGTGTGGAGGGTGGACGTGGGGGAGGATGTGTGTGTGTGTGTGTGTGTGTGTGTGAGTGTGTGAGGTGTGTGTGTGTGTGTGTGTGTGTGTGTGTGTGTGTGTGTGTGTGTGTGTGTGTGTGTGTGTGTGTGTGTGTGTGTGTGTGTGTGTGTGGAAAAGGGTGTGGGTGTGTGTGGAGGGTGGACGTGGTGGAGGATGTGTGTGTGTGTGTGTGTGTGAGTGTGTGAGGTGTGTGTGTGTGTGTGTGTGTGTGTGTGTGTGTGTGTGTGTGTGTGTATATAAGTGTGGAAAAGGGTGTGGGTGTGTGTGGAGGGTGGACGTGGGGGAGGATGTGTGTGTGTGTGTGTGTGTGTGAGAGTGTGTGAGGTGTGTGTGTGTGTGTGTGTGTGTGTGTGTGTGTGTGTGTATATATAAGTGTGGAAAAGGGTGTGGGTGTGTGTGGAGGGTGGACGTGGGGGAGGATGTGTGTGTGTGTGTGTGTGTGGTGGGGGAGAGAAAGGACAAACAGAGACACAGAGGCTCAGGGAAGGGGACTGTGGGATAGGCTCATTCTCAGGGGGGTCCTGTTTATAGTACAATTACAATACTGACATCTGGTGAACATTTGGTAATGTAAACTATCTGTCTCCTCCCGACAGTTATATATGGATGACACATGCCGTTATATTCTCCTGATAAGACTGGAAACATTATTAGGGTTTATTATGTTTGTAGATTAGGGTTGTAACTTTCCCAAATTGTACATTTCCGGAATCATGAGGATAAACCCGGAATCCTGGGGATTTGGGGGAAGTTAACTACATTTTGCAACCCTAGATCAACTACACCTTGGACAGGGATCAATTATTTACCATTGTAAATAGTTGTCGGTAAAACGTACTATATGCAAATCCATCAGGAGAGTATATCCAGTGCAAAAGCTCATTTGAGCATTCTAACACCAACAGAGATATCACAGTGGATGTTTGATAGAGTGACGTGAAAATGTTGACGTTTGAACAATTACAAAATGGTCGTCATTGGCCATGCATAGTATATACATGCAAAATGACCAATGCATGCAGCTTTCCCAAAAGAAGCCCGAGCATTACAGTACAGAAAACGTGGAGTGGCTTGTATAAGATGCATGTATCCAGAATGGCCCGTACGAGGCCCCCTAGTATAGCACCTCCCCCTAGGTCTTAATGTTTGTGGGGAGTCAGACAACCCAGCAGGCAAAACTGGTTGCAATGACGTCGTTATGACGTCTTTTAATGACGTCATGCATGGTCCGGTTGTATACTGGTTGTATAATGGACATTGTGTTAAACTTATCTGACCAGATAACAATCCAAATATAACGTCTTTCCAATGACGCATTCATTTGGTCATTAAAAATACGTTTTTACCTGCTTGTAACAGAGATCAGTTGGTTGTAATCTGGTTATATGATGTCTTCTCAACCAGAAAACCAATTTACAACGAGAACATGACATTATTAAGACCCCATGTGCCAAACTTTTGCCCACTGGAAATGGACAGACATCTCTTTGAATTTTATCTCATTCAGTCATCAAAAGATGAACTCAGTTTCCCATGATGCACCCAAACAAGCATCCGTACATAAATTACAACTTACTATGGAATAGATTGATTGAATAAATGTGGGGAACTAAAAACAAAGACAATTGATAGATTGATAAATAACAGACAGACTATAGGACTATTGTACTCAGACAGTACAATGACCAGTCTTGAGCTGATCTAGTATTGAATGACAAGTGATCTGAATACATAGTTTTTGGGTTTTCATGCTAGACAACAAAAAAAAGCATAGCAACACAAAGAAATTAACCCCCAAAAAAGTGTCATGGCCGACTATCAATTTAGTAGCATAATATTGTACTGTTTATCAGTCCTCTAAAGCTTATTTCCTAGTGCCATAGCGAACACAAGGAATAAATACACTGGGATAACAGTACCAAGTGTTACCATAACAGTTGTAGCATAATGGGTCCGTTGTAGCATTAGTAAGGTTAGTAAAAAATATGCAACTCCACAACCCAATTCAATTAGCAGCGTTATGTCCATGTAATTCAATATACATGCACCAATAACGTACACCACAACAGACTTAAAATGTCAGACAAATGTGTACTTTGGTTTATAGTAAACATTGGTCAACCACTAGGCTCATTGTAAATTCTGTAAGTATCTGCTGATTGGACAGTAATCCAGGCAGCAGGGGCGGGACTTACAGAGTTGTCCTCGTTGATTGGGTCTTGGACACTGCCAGTGTTGGAAGGTACCCAGGGCGGGTCAAACATGGGCACACAGGGCATGCCCAGGATAGGTGAGGGCAGGGTGAAGTTGATGCTGGGCGGAGGGATCTAAAATATAGAGAATTATGTAGATTAGTTCATGAGAAAATAATTCAACAAAGCAAGAGACTTAACAAGAGGCCTACACTTTAGAGTCAATATCATTTATGTAAATAATGAAAAGCCACAGGACTCAGAATAGAACCTTGGGGGATACCCGTTGTCAACTCCTCATTTTGACTAACAGTTGTTTTAGTAGAGGCTACGGTTCTACTGCACCTTGAAGATCTGCTGGGCACCCTCCTCCATGCGCGGCCACACCTGGTAGCGGAAGCGCCACAGCGTGTAGAACTTGAAAACCGAGTTGATGCGCTGGCTCGCCTCAGCGTGCTGGAACTCAGCCATCATCATCTCTGTCACCGCGTCAGGCACCTTCACCGCACACAGCAAGAACATGGCAGCTGGGGAGTGGTGAGAGGACGGGGGTTAGAGAGAGAGAGGTAAAGTGAGGTGGGGTGAGAGAGAAAGTGGGGATGGACAGAGATATACAGCGTGAGAGAGAGAGAGAGAGGGAGACAGAGCGAGAGGGAAAAAGAGAGGGAAAAAAAGAGAGAAAGACAAAGAGAGAAAAGGAGTAGAGACAGAAAGATATGGTGACAAAAAATCTATACTACATTTTAAACTCTTCCATTTATCTTTAGACTGGAGGCAAAGCACTGGGCACAGATTCAGAGTTTGGAGTGGAGCCCAGAATATCTCACCAGAATAGGCTTGGAATAACTCTAGTTACTGACATTAAAAGAGAAATTGTTCAAACAGAAACCCTGCTATCCATGACAGTTATCCACAGTGCTCTGTAGTCACCAGCAGCGGCAGCCATATGCTCGTCCACACTCAGCAGGAGCTCCCAGGCTGCAGGCTGGACGTCTGCGTACATGTCCTCTGTCAGGATGGGCGCCGCCTTGATCAGCAGTGACAGAGGAGCTGGGGACAGGCTCAACACCTGAGGGGAGAGGCCACAGCAAGCAAGGGTTAGCATTAGCATGCTAGTGGAGATCTGATAGCATTGCTAGTGTGGGCATATAGCTTGTATAGCATGCTAGGGACAGAGGGGCCAGGGACAGGCTCATCACCTGAAGGGAAAGGCCATAGACCACAGACAGCCAGGGTTAGCATTAGCATGCTAGTAGATATACCATTGCTGCTGTAGGCCTATAGCTTGTATTATTATGGTATTGCATGGTGCTGCAATATACTTGAGTTGGCTGAGAGGGCTGTAGCGAGTTAGCATGCTACTTCAGTAATAGAATTAGAGATTATGTATTTGAGTGGGTAGAAGCGTGTGGGCGTGGGGTGAGGACATCTTGGCATGAGGTTGGCATCTTGCTCTAGATAAACAAGCACGTGGCGACACAGTGGCATCTGTTGACACGCTGCTTCAGACAGATGGACGCACAGACAGACAGACAGACAGGCTGGCGGACAGACATAAAGGCTAACGGACAGATAGACAGAGAAGACAAGCTGACGGACAGACAGACAGGCTGACGGACAGAGACACACACAGGCTGACGGACGGATAGACAGACTACCAGACAGACGGATGGACAGACAGACACTCTGGCACATGCTATGGCTACCAGGGCATGTGTTGGCATGAGGGCTGTAGGTGGGCACCTGGTTGCGGATGTACTTGAGCATGCCCGTGTCCTTCTTGCCCTCGGTGTTGGAGTCTTTGGGGCGTCTCTTCATGGACGGGGTCCTCAGACTTGACTTGTCTGACCACTGGAGACACAAAGAGAGGAAGACATTGGAAAATACAAGTCACTTCAGTTACAGTATCATCAAACCACTCCACATTACATCACTTCAATACATGTGCTGCTGCCATGTTGTGTTGCTACCATGTTGTTGTGTTGTCATGTGTTGCTGCCATGCTAATGTCTTGTAGGTCTCTCTATGTAGTGTTGTGGTGTCTCTCTTGTCGTGATGTGTGTTTTGACCTATATTTTATTAGTATTTTTAATCCCAGGCCCTCGTCCCCGCAGGAGGCTTTTTGCCTTCTGGTAGGCCGTCATTGTAAATAAGAATGTGTTCTTAACTGACTTGCCTAGTTAGAAAAAAATACAAATAAACATTCCAACATTACATCACTTCAATACATTTAAATTCACACCCCTCCATATCATATCACTTCAATACATTTAAATTCACACCCCTCCATATCATATCACATCACTTCAATGCATTTCAGTCCACTCCTCTCTGCGCCCACCTCCTTGTTTTTCTTGGACCGGCTACTGATGTTCCCTGCACTGTCTTCTCTCAGGCTGTCCACTGTCTCCCCGTAGAGCAGCTTGATGGCACGCACCAGGCGGGCACAGGAGCGGCTGTGGTGCTGGTAGCAGCGTGGGTGGCAGAACTCCACGTGGGTACAGATGAAACTCTGCTGGTTGCACAGCAGAATCATGATCTACAGAGGAAGACAACAGAGGGAACAACAGTTATACAGGTGAATGGGCTTGATGAGGACAATGTGCTAGCTTTATAGCATGTGTGGTCAGGTGAATGGGCTTGATGAGGGCAATGTGCTAGCTTTATAGCATGTGTGGTCAGGTGAATGGGCTTGATGAGGGCAATGTGCTAGCTTTAAAACAAGTGTATACAGGTGAATGGGGTCGATGAGGGCAATGTGCTAGCTTTATAGCATGTGTATACAGGTGAATGGGCTTGATGAGGGCAATGTGCTAGCTTTATAGCATGTGTATACAGGTGAATGGGGTTGATGAGGACAATGTGCTAGCTTTATAGCATGTGTATACAGGTGAATGGGGTTGATGAGGACAATGTGCTAGCTTTATAGCATGTGTATACAGGTGAATGGGGTTGATGAGGACAATGTGCTAGCTTTATAGCATGTGTATACAGGTGAATGGGCTTGATGAGGACAATGTGCTAGCTTTATAGCATGTGTATACAGGTGAATGGGGTCGATGAGGGCAATGTGCTAGCTTTATAGCATGTGTATACAGGTGAATGGGCTTGATTAGGGCAATGTGCTACCTTTATAGTGTGTGTATGCAGGTGAATGGGCTTGATGAGGGCAATGTGCTAGCTTTATAGCATGTGTATACAGGTGAATGGGCTTGATGAGGGCAATGTGCTAGCTTTATAGCATGTGTATACAGGTGAATGGGCTTGATGAGGGCAATGTGCTAGCTTTATAGCGTGTGTATGCAGGTGAATGGGCTTGATGAGGGCAATGTGCTAGCTTTATAGCGTGTGTATGCAGGTGGATGGGGTTGATGAGGACAATGTGCTAGCTTTATAGCGTGTGTATACAGGTGAATGCACTGTACAGGTCATAAACAAGTATGCTAAGTTGAATGCACACACGTAGGTACGCACGTAAAAGTATGCACACACATGCACACACCCAGCACCTACATGTAGCCAGGACATGTTACGGTGGTAGTTGTCCTCTGCTCCGCCGGTGCCTCCTGAACCCTCCGGCTCAATACTGGGTTCACTGGTGCTCCATGGACTTCCTGTCATGTCACAACACACAACAATACTGTATCAGTTTACTTCATTGACTCTCCTCGTGGAAATCAGTTATTTTGCATCTCCCATCAAACAAACAACATTCGTCATTGAGTTAACTACTCAAAGGGGACAGATGACAATGAATGCTATACATCACATGTTGATACAGAGTTGTTGAATGACAGGTGACTACTATGACTGAGTAGTAGGCAAATAGGGCTCCATAGGGCTCTGGCCAAATGTAGTGCACTATATCGGGTTTAGGGTGCCTACATCTGTGATTAGAATAGATCAGATGATCTATTAGTTTAGATCTATGTATGGAAGTTGTCACCAGATCAGATCTTATTCACCCACCTAATGGTCAAGGTTGGGATATGGGGTTGGGATTCTGAGATGTTGTTACCTATGTCAGTGACAGTGTCCCTGCTCTGGGACAGCAGTCCCTCCTCGTTCTCTGACTCTGAGTCTTGGCGGGACATCTTGGTGCTCTTCAGGCTGCCGGCCCGGCGGATGGAGGACAGAGAGCCCCCCTTCTTCACCCTGAAACTCCTGGCCCCCTTGATCTGCAGCAGGCGAGAGCCCCCGGCACGACTCTTCCTGATGGGAGCTGGACGGGCAGAATTAAAAAGGTTAGTCTGCAATCTCACTGGGTTTATGAAGTCCCATACACCCATACACTGGGTTTATGAAGTCCTATACTTCCCATACACTGGGTTTATGAAGTCCTATACTTCCCATACACTGGGTTTATGAAGTCCTATACTATCCATACACTGGGTTTATGAAGTCCTATACTTCCCATACACTGGGTTTATGAAGTCCTATACTATCCATACACTGGGTTTATGAAGTCCTATACTATCCATACACTGGGTTTATGAAGTCCATACTTCCCATACACTGGGTTTATGAAGTCCATACTTCCCATACACTGGGTTTATGAAGTCCTATACTATCCATACACTGGGTTTATGAAGTCCTATACTATCCATACACTGGGTTTATGAAGTCCTATACTATCCATACACTGGGTTTATGAAGTCCTATACTATCCATACACTAGGTTTATGAAGTCCTATACTTCCCATACACTGGGTTTATGAAGTCCTATACTATCCATACACTGGGTTTATGAAGTCCTATACTTCCCATACACTGGGTTTATGAAGTCCTATACTTCCCATACACTGGGTTTATGAAGTCCTATACTATCCATACACTGGGTTTATGAAGTCCTATACTTCCCATACACTGGGTTTATGAAGTCCATACTTCCCATACACTGGGTTTATGAAGTCCTATACTATCCATACACTGGGTTTATGAAGTCCTATACTATCCATACACTGGGTTTATGAAGTCCTATACTATCCATACACTGGGTTTATGAAGTCCTATACTATCCATACACTGGGTTTATGAAGTCCATACTTCCCATTCACTGGGTTTATGAAGTCCTATACTATCCATACACTGGGTTTGTGAAGTCCCATACTTCCCATACACTGGGTTTATGAAGTCCTATACTATCCATACACTGGGTTTATGAAGTCCCATACTTCCCATACACTGGGTTTATGAAGTCCTATACTATCCATACACTGGGTTTATGAAGTCCTATACTTCCCATACACTGGGTTTATGAAGTCCTATACTATCCATACACTGGGTTTATGAAGTCCTATACTATCCATACACTGGGTTTATGAAGTCCTATACTTCCCATACACTGGGTTTATGAAGTCCTATACTATCCATACACTGGGTTTATGAAGTCCTATACTTCCCATACACTGGGTTTATGAAGTCCTATACTATCCATACACTGGGTTTATGAAGTCCTATACTTCCCATACACTGGGTTTATGAAGTCCCATACTTCCCATACACTGGGTTTATGAAGTCCTATACTTCCCATACACTGGGTTTAAAACATCTTGGTAACACTTTACACAAGGCACACACATACAGGGCCGGATTACCGAACAGACACGTAGGGCATGTGCCCTGGGGCCACCAACCTCCATGGGGCACACAACCCATTTTGGGGGGTTTGGGGGAGGTTGTGGGCCCCCCAGATAGCATATGATCACAAAATGTGCAGAATTGCAGGAAATTAGCTAACAGATAGAAACAAATTCTCATAACAAAATATGTAGAATAGCATTATAAAACACATTTGTGTTGTAGGAAGTTTGCTGTTTTCCCCCCCAAAAATACCCACACCCAATTTATTTTTTTTACTATAACCAAAAACATTATTCTTTATAGCTTTTGAAGTTTTATAATGAAATGTTTCTTAACAAGAAAATATGGCGGTTTTTTCAATTTCCTGAAAAGTTTCTGTTTTAGAGATTTTCATCTGACAGGCCAATTTAGCAGAACTCAATTACCCAGAGGCTCCTGGGACTTCTTGTCGTCGCAGGCCGTGTCAGACTTGAGTGTGTGGCTGCTGCTGTTCAAAGAGTCATGGCCGTCCTCGTCGTCTAGGATACCGGCAAAGCTGATCTTCCTCTCATAACGGTGGTGACTCAGCTCAGGGTCCAGCCTCAATCGACAGCTCTCCAAATCCTACAAACACACACAACGCAGACATATACACACGGACAGACACACACGCGCACACATGGACACACACACATGAACAGACATATGCGAACAGACAGACACACAAATATGCGCGAACACACACACACACACCAATTGATTTATAGGGATATGATTGCATTAGAGTAGTGAGTAAGTGTCAAGTAAGTGAAGTTCTCCTACTGACCACTTGGGGCTCTGTGCGTGGCCGGGGGAGGCAGGGGAATGTCTCTCTGAGGAAGGTGGTGATCTCCAGCAGTAACTGGCAGGCGGCCATCTTGAGAGCGAAAGGACAGCCGCATTTTGTTGGGTTGACTGTATCTGGGGACGGATATTTTGGGTCAAAATTTGGCTTAACCCATAAGAGTCGAAGAGAGGGGGTGTTCTACTAAGCCTTATGGAATTGTTTTTTTGAAGGTCATACCAAGGATATAAGACCCTTTGAAGTATAACAAATATATATAAAACAATTATTTGATGAACGTTTTTACTTGGCCTTACTGCTATTAGCCCATACAAAAGCATTGAATAACAGATTCACTACATGGAACAACAGATAGTCCCCCCGAAATATCAAAAGGAAGCTGGTTCTGAAGTGTCTGTCCTCTATCTGAACATTGTTTTGGCACTAAACAGTCTCCATATACACTATACCTCCATTAATATCTTCAACTGGTATCAGGGGACCTTCAGACAAGTCTTGTGAGGGCGGTGGGGTCCTAGAGCAAAACAACTGCCATAATCGTATTATTTCCACAGAGGGGTCATAGTGTGTTTGACCAAGCTGTTGGGATGCTACAGACAGAAGATGGCAGATCGGCTATACCGACTTCAGACGAGTCCAAAGCAGCTTGTGGGTGTCATAGAGCAAAACTGAGAACACCATCTTGTTCGTGAGAGCCTCGTCTTTCCAAACCGTTTGGACGCTATAGACGATTTTGTGAGAAGATACATTTTCGGAATGCCTCATGGTCTGACAAACAACACTCTAGCTCTGTCAGCTTTCACGGCAGATGTGGAAGTGAGTGGACAAAAACACATATCGCTAGCTTAAAATGACATGTTTCTATGGGGATTTGCGTATTATGCTAATTTAAAGGGATAGTTTACTAAAAATACAGATTAACAAGATTCTTCTGTGAACCATATTTCCCTTTAAGGTGACATTTTCCTTTTCTATGGCTTACTGTCGTCTAAGTAGTCCTCCTCCTCGTCCTCCTTTCTCAATCTTCGCTTGGTCTCCTCGTCGTAGATAAAACCCAGGATGTTGGCAGGACTCTCGCTGTCTGAGTGGCACAGCTCACTGAGACGCGTACCAATGGCCTGGGAGAGGAAGGCCAGAGACAGGCACACACACACACACACACTATTAGCGCCTGTCTTCATACACAATCTCGGTCAGTAGAATCATTTGATAGTTGCTCATCCCATCAGAGAGTCACTCACATCTCCCCATTGACAGAAGTGCTTGGCTGCATTCCACTGGAGCTTCTGGTTCCTCTTGTTTCCCACCACGGGCGATCGTCCCCGAGACAGACCCCGCTTGGTGATGTTCACGTGGTGACCCTTCATCCACTCGGGCCAGTTGCCACGGTTACAACGGTGGACGAAGCGGGCGCACTCCAGGAACAAGGAGGCTCTGGCAACCACGGGAGCTTCCTGTCGGACACCAGGAAGTACAGTAATGTCCTGTCAGATCACTGAAAGCTTACTTCAATCAATCCCATATTGCAATATTTACACATTTTTCCCTGTCAAATAACATTCCAGAACGGTTGTCTAGTAAAAAAGGCTTATTACTACCTGGTAGACTCCCATCACAGGAGTATACAGCAGTGGATTGATCATTGATTCATTGAATAAGATGTGCTAGTATTGGAACAGATGAAATATGTGGAAAGTCTGAGGAATCCAGAGGACAGGATTGAAAACCACTGAATTAAACAAAGACAATGTGTAAACATTCACATGAGCGGTTTGATTTAACTCCAGCCTGAGACCACTGTATAACTGACCAGGTCGAGCGCAGCGGCCAGGATGGATGCGTCAGGGATGGTGCCTGGCTCGCAGCAGTTCAACAGGAACTGGAAGCGTTTCATGCCCTGGCGGATGGCGGTCAGGTTCACCACGTTCTTGTTCTTCATGGCCTCCTGGCTGGCTGCCAGGCGCTCCTGGAACCCCTGGGGCCCTGGAGGAGGAGGAAGGGAGCGGGAGAGAGAGGGGGAGGGGAGATGAGAGAAAGAGAAAGAGAGGAGGGGAGAGGGAGGGAGAACAGCGATAGATAGAGAGAGAGGGAGGAGGGAGCGGAGGAAAAGGGGAAGGAGGAGGGGAGGGATAGGAGGATAGGAGGAGAAGAGAGAGAGAGAGCAAGAGGAAGGGGAAGGGAGGAAGTGATGGGGGAGAACAGAGAGACAGAGAGAGAAACAGCAGTAACAGAAAGAAAAGAGGTGAGTAGAGCAGACTAGGGCCATCTGGGGCCTGGACCTCTATTCTACAGCATAACTAGAGCCTGGAGGTTTTTCTGACCATCTGATCTAACCAGGAAAAACTCAGGGCTCTGGGCATTATCTTTGCGAGTGCTGGCATGAATGACACACCCATATAGCAACATGATCACACAAAAGAACGAGAGAACAGACTATAGAACATAGCATGATTAGGTCATGTCTGAATCCATTGAATGAAAAGCACCATCGAGCCACTTAACAAACAAAGCTGGAGAGAAAGATGGACACACGGTCATTAAGCTAGGAAATGTGCAACATTCAACAAATATGATGACTTTGTTGTAATTCTTCATGGTAAAATTTCTTGATTTTGTGGGTTTCTACTTGTCTTGTCTCTCTCTCCCTCCTTCTCCCTGTCTCTCTACCTGTCTTGTCTCTCTCTCCCGCCTTCTCCCTATCTCTCTACCTGTCTTGTCCCTCTCTCCCTCCTTCTTCCTGTCTCTCTACCTGTCTGGTCCCTCTCTCCCTCCTCCGTCTACCTGTCTTGTCCCTCTCTCCCTCCTTCTCCTGGTCCTTCTCTCCCTCCTTCTTCCTGTCTCTCGAGCTGTCTGGTCCCTCTCTCCCTCCTTCTTCCTGTCTCTCTACCTGTCTTGTCCCTCTCTCCCTCCTTCTCCCAGTCCCTCTACCTGTCTTGTCTCTCTCTCCCTCCTTCTCCCAGTCCCTCTACCTGTCTGGTCCCTCTCTCCCTCCTTCTCCCGGTCCCTCTACCTGTCTGGTCCCTCTCTCCCTCCTTCTCCCTGTCTCTCTACCTGTCTTGTCCCTCTCTCCCTCCTTCTCCCTGTCCCTCTACCTGTCTTGTCCCTCTCTCCCTCCTTCTCCCGGTCCCTCTACCTGTCTTGTCCCTCTCTCCCTCCTTCTCCCAGTCCCTCTACCTGTCTTGTCCATCTCTCCCTCCTTCTCCCGGTCCCTCTACCTGTCTTGTCCATCTCTCCCTCCTTCTCCCGGTCTCTCTACCTGTCTTGTCTCTCTCTCCTTCCTTCTCCCGGTCCCTCTACCTGTCTTGTCCCTCTCTCCCTCCTTCTCCCGGTCCCTCTACCTGTCTCTCATATCCATGGGGACATTGGAGGCTAGATTGTGCCGTGCTAGCAGAAGGACCATGGAGCTTCCTCTGGCCAGGGGAAGAATTCAACATGGCTGCCATTAAACAGGGATGGAACAGACCCCGGGGACAAAAAACACCCAATGGAGTATAATAAGGGCCTGTCGGTGTGGGCGCTGGGCAGAGGTGACAAGGAACTGTCCAGTGAGCTAAAAGATGGGCATTTGCTTAAAAGGTTGATGGTTACTATAACTTCTGGAGATGTTAGGGTATCATGTATGAGTCTACGGCATCATGTAAAAGTCTAGGGTATCATGTATGAGTCTAGGGCATCATGTAACAGTCTAGGGTATCATGTATGAGTCTAGGGCATCATGTATGAGTCTAGGGCATCATGTAACAGTCTAGGGCATCATGTATGAGTCTAGGGTATCATGTAACAGTCTAGGGTATCATGTATGAGTCTAGGGCATCATGTATGAGTCTAGGGTATCATATATGAGTCAAGGGCATCATGTAACAGTCTAGGGTATCATGTATGAGTCTAGGGCATCATGTATGAGTCTAGGGCATCATGTATGAGTCTAGGGCATCATGTATCAGTCTAGGATATCATGTATGAGTCTAGGGCATCATGTATGAGTCTAGGGCATCATGTATGAGTCTAGGGCATCATGTATGAGTCTAGGGCATCATGTATGAGTCTAGGGCATCATGTATGAGTCTAGGGTATCATGTATGAGTCTAGGGCATCATATATGAGTCTAGGGCATCATGTATAGGGCTAGGGGTCTCCCCCTCAATCTGCCAGGGGTTGCACAGGCAGTGGTCGACAAATACATACAAACACCACTAGCATGAAAGATGGCGGCAGAGAGTGTACAGATCACTGGACGCACAGGACAGGCCAACGGACAGACCATAGACAGACTACGGACGGAACAGGACAGTCAGGCACATACACACAGAGAGGCGGGCGGGGTGAGGGGGCGAGCGGGCGGGGGGTGATAGGGGACACCCCGGGGGTCTACCATCTTTCTCTTCTGTGTGGTGAAGCTTGGATGGGTTCCGCCTGCCAGACCGCCATTTACCGAGCCGCTTGAAGAAATTCTCCTCCTCGTCCCGGCCGTACTCCACGCCCCCCGCTCCCCCGCCGCCCTCTGACAGCTTCACGTTGCTGGTGAACTTCACCTGCAGGCAGGGGCGGTGGAGAGAGAAAAGACTGTCCACACCACCGGCAGTAGAACAACAAATATGTAGCATTTAAAAGATAAATAAATATAAACAGAAATAACAAGTTGTAAACAAAAGAAACACAAACCATCTAACTAGTCATTTTGTCATTTAAATAGATTTTCTTGTCTATCCCTTAAAAATTATCAAAATGCCCAGGTAACAATACAAGAGGACATGGTGTTGCCCAGCTCAGTCGTGAGAAAAGGTTATACATCAGCCCATGGCTGTAAGACCAGGGCTCTCCAACCCTGTTCCCAGAGAGCTACTGTGCTGTAGGTCCTCTCTCCAACACTAATCTAGCACAGCTGATTCTAATAATTAGCTGGTTGATAAGCTGAACCAGGTCAGTTACAACTGGGGTTGGAGCGAAACCCTACAGGATGGTAGTTCTCCAGGAACAGGGTCGGAGAGCACTGAAGTAGACAGTTGTGAGAGACACGACCCCTTGTGGTCAGTAGGTGACCCCTGACCTTGGAGCTCTGGCGGATGAAGGAGAGTCGGTCCACAGAGCTGATGTCCAACAAGTCCTCGACCCCGTCGGTCAGCCCAGAGAGAGATGATCGCTTAAGCCAGTTACCTGCAAACACACCCCACCCCACCCAGGTCAGAGTAATGGAGGGATGGATGGAGGGAGGGAGGAGTGCAGAGGGGGTAAACATCACACTTATACATCGAGACATACACATACTGGCAGAAGACATACTGAATACACACACACACACACAGAGAAGCATAAACACAAATAAAAGTTATAATCCACACAAATGCAGACAGAATAGCATAAAACACTTGGTCATAGAACAAGGCACATAGGAGCAGTTGTACACAACAAACAAACAACGAGCGTCTGTGAAGCATACACACACACACACACACACATACACACACACACACACACACACACACACACACATACGTAAGACAGAGACGGTAATTGGAAGGCGAACAGTCCCACGGCATGCTAGGGACAAAAGGAATACAAAAGAAGACCATAAAGAGATTAAGTGAATTGTCTACTCATCACCCGTACAACAAAACATGATGTTAGACTACAGAATCATGTTAGCCTACAAAAACATGATGTTAGCCTACAGAAACATGATGTTAGCCTACAGAAACATGACGTTAGACTACAGAAACATGTTAGCCTACAGAAACCAGATGTTAGCCTACAGAAACATGACGTTAGACTACAGAAACATGATGTTAGCCTACAGAAACATGATGTTAGACTACAGAAACATGACATTAGACTACAGAAACATGATGTTAGCCTACAGAAACATGATGTTAGACTACAGAAACATGTTAGCCTACATAAACATGGTGTTAGCCTACAGAAACATGATGTTAGCCTACAGAAACATGACGTTAGCCTACAGAAACATGACGTTAGCCTACAGAAACATGACGTTAGCCTACAGAAACATGATGTTAGCCTACAGAAACATGATGTTAACCTACAGAAACATGATGTTAGCCTACAGAAACATGATGTTAGCCTACAGAAACATGATGTTAGCCTACAGAAACATGATGTTAGCCTACAGAAACATGATGTTAGCCTACAGAAACATGACGTTAGCCTACAGAAACATGATGTTAGCCTACAGAAACATGTTAACCTACAGAAACATGATGTTAGCCTACAGAAACATGATGTTAGCCTACAGAAACATGATGTTAGCCTACAGAAACATGATGTTAGCCTACAGAAACATGACGTTAGCCTACAGAAACATGATGTTAGCCTACAGAAACATGTTAACCTACAGAAACATGATGTTAGCCTACAGAAACATGTTAGCCTACAGAAACATGATGTTAGCCTACAGAAACATGTTAACCTACAGAAACATGATGTTAGCCTACAGAAACATGATGTTAGCCTACAGAAACATGATGTTAGCCTACAGAAACATGACGTTAGCCTACAGAAACATGACGTTAGCCTACAGAAACATGACGTTAGCCTACAGAAACATGACGTTAGCCTACAGAAACATGACGTTAGCCTACAGAAACATGACGTTAGCCTACAGAAACATGATGTTAGACTACAGAAACATGTTAGCCTACATAAACATGGTGTTAGCCTACAGAAACATGATGTTAGCCTACAGAAACATGATGTTAGACTACAGAAACATGATGTTAGACTACAGAATCATGTTAGCCTACAAAAACATGATGTTAGCCTACAGAAACATGATGTTAGCCTACAGAAACATGATGTTAGCCTACAGAAACATGACGTTAGACTACAGAAACATGTTACCCTTCAGAAACCAGATGTTAGCCTACAGAAACATGACGTTAGACTACAGAAACATGATGTTAGCCTACAGAAACATGATGTTAGACTACAGAAACATGACATTAGACTACAGAAACATGACGTTAGCCTACAGAAACATGTTAGCCTACAGAAACATGACGTTAGCCTACAGCAGCATGAAGTTAGCATACAGAAACATGACATTTGCCTACACGCAAACCCTGTACTTAGTAACACAAAGTTAGAGAGATGCAGCTACGAGTTCATCACGACACTAATGATCCAGTGATAAAGTTGTATTTTCAATTAATCATACATCGTGTCAGTAGTTAGGTTTCTATCCAATTGGCGACAGATTTTCATGCGAATATTCAAAAATCTGCATACAAACAATTGGTCCAATATGCCCGATTTCCCATCAGATACAGTGCATTTACATAAGTATTTAAATCAAATCAAACTTTTTTTGTAACATGCACCTATTGGAGTATCTGTCCATAAGACAACTTTAAGCCGTGAACTCCACAGAGCTGGGCTTTACAGAAGAGTGGCCAGAAAAAAGCCATTACTTAAAGAAAAAAATAAGCAAACATGTTTGGTGTTCGCCAAAAGGCATGTGGGAGACTCCCCAAACAGATGGGAGAAGGTACTCTGGTCAGCCTTCTGGCCATCAAGGAAAACACTATGTCTGGCGCATACCCAACAACTCTCATCACCCCGTGAATACCATCCCCACAGTGAAGCACGGTGGTGGCAGCATCATGATGTGGAGATGTTTTTCATTGGCAGGGACTGGGAAACTGGTCAGAATTGAAGGAATCATGGATGATGCTAAATACAGGGACATTCTTGAGGGGAACCTGTTTCAGTCTTCCAGAGAGTTGAGACTGGGACAGAGGTTCACCTTCCAGCAGGACAATGACCTTAAACATACTGCTAAAGCAACACTCAAGTGGTTTAAGGGGAAACATTTGAATCTCTTGAAATGGTCTAGTCAAAGCCCAGACCTCAATCCAATTGAAAATCTGTGGTATGACTTAAAGAGTGCTGTACACCAGCAGAACCCATCCAACTTGAAGGAGCTGGAGCAGTTTTGCCTTGAAGAATGGGCAAACATCCCAGTGGCTAGATGTGCCAAGCTTATAGAGACATACCCCAAGAGACTTGCAGCTGTAATTGCTGCAAACGGTGGCCCTACAAAGTATTGACCTTGGAGGGATGAATAGTTATGCACGCTCAAGTTCAGTTTTTTTGTCTTATTTACTGTTTGTTTCACAATAAAAAATATTTAGCATCTTCAAAGTGGTAGGCATGTTGTGTAAATCAAATGATACAAACCCCCCAAAAATCTATTTTAATTCCAGGGCAACAAAATAGGAAAAATGCCAAGAGGGGTGAATACTTTCGAAAGCCACTGTAGGGGTGAAGTGACTATGCATAGATAATAAACAACGAGTAGCAGCAGTGTACAAAAGGGAGGGGGTCAGTGTATATAGTCCGGTGGCGATTTTATTAATTGTTCAGCAGTCTTATAGCTTGGGGGTAGAAGCTGTTGAGGAGCCTTTTGGTCCTAAACTTGGCGCTCCGGTACCGCTTGCCATGCGGTAGCAGAGAAAACAGTCTATAACTTGGGTGACTGGAGTCACTGACAATTTTATGGGCTTTCCAGACCCTTTACTCAATACTTTGGTGAAGCACATTTAGCAGCTATACAGCCTTGAGTCTTCTTAAATATGATGCTACAAGCTTGGCACACCTGTATTTGGGGAGTTTCTCCCATTCTTCTCTGCAGATTCTCTCAAACTCTGTCAGGTTGGAAGGGGAGCATCGCTGCACAGCTGTTTTCAGGGCTCTTCAGAGATGCTTGATCAGGTTTAAGTCCAGGCTCTGGCTTGGCCACTCAAGGACATTCAGAGACTTATCCCAAGCCACTCTTGCGTTGTCTTTGCTGTGTGCTTAGGGTCGTTGTCCTGTTGGAATTTGCACTCTGGAGCAAGTTTTCATCAAGGATCTTTCTGTAATTTGCTCCGTTCATCTTTCCCTTGATTCTGAATAGTCTCCCAGTCCCTGTCACTGAAAAACATCCCCACAGCTTGATGTAGCCACCACCATGCTTCACCGTAGGGATGGTATTGGCCAGGTGATGAGAGGTGCCTAGTTTCCTCCAGATGTGACGCTTCATCAGACCAGATAATCTTGTTTCTCATGTTCTGAGAGTCCTTTAGGTGCCTTTTGGCAAACTCCAAGTGGGCTGTCATGTGCCTTTTACTGAGGAGTGGCTTCCGTCTGGCCACTCCACCATAAAGGTCTGATTGGTGGAATTCTGCAGAGATGGTTGTCCTTCTGGAAGGTTCTCCCATCTCCACAGAGGAACTCTGGAGCTCTTGGTGGTTCCAAACTTTTTCCATTTAAGAATGATGGAGGCCACTGTGTTCTTGGGGACCTTCAATGCTGCAGAAATGTTTTGGTACCCTTAACCAGATCTGTGCCTCGATACAATCCTGTCTCGGTGCTCTTCGGACAATTCCTTCGACCTCATGGCTTGGTTTTTGCTCTGACATACACTGTCAACCATGTTATATAGACAGGTGTGTGCCTTTCCAAATCATGTCCAATCAATTGTAATTACCACATATGGACTTTACCACAGAGACTTCATCTGAAGGATGATCAATGGAAACAGGATTCAACTGAGCTCAATTTCAAGTCTCAGAGCAAAGGGTCTGAATACTTATGTAAATAAGGTATTTAAGTTTTAATTTTTAATAAATGTACAAACATTTCCAAAAACCTGTTTTCGCTTCTTCATTCCTGTGTACCGAATAAAAAATACAAGTTAAATGAGTTTCCATCGCATTTTCAAATCTACTGATGGTTTTCTCACAAAAAGTATTGCGTTATATGAGCCCACTATTGTATTGGCCCATGTGCGCACATATAGCCTACATGATGAGATTATTATGAACAAAAGAGCAAGATTATTTTTAATTGTCAAAAGACAGCCAAGCGTTGATGATCATGTCACCAAAATAAGACCCTCGATATTTAGTGGAAAGGAGCATCAAGCTCATCACCGTGCACATTCACCACCCTGTGAAGTTCATCATCATTTATTTCATCTGTAACCTAATAAACTGCTTGCTTTCCCGACTAGTCGAAGTGGGAGGATGTCACACATGTCATCGTGTGACTCCAAGTTTACTTCAATATTATGGTTATTATATCAATATTTGCGCATAATAGCATTTCCACCGACACTTCTCGCAAAATTAATTTTACAGACAAAAACATCCCACCCTGTCTAGCGTATTTTGTTTTGTTGACATTTGGAAAGTTTACCGGAAAAAAATCCCATCAGGCCCGTCATGACCCTTAGAGGATGACATCACTAGAATGAATCATAATTTCTATAGATGGACACAGGGTGGCGGTGTGGTACTGTGGGGGGCACTGCCACCTACCGATGGGCAGCTTGAGCTTCTTGCGCAGGGAGATGCGTCGGGAGCGTGAGCGGGTGCGTCGGTCCGTGGTGGTGCCTGAGTGGGCGGTGGTGCATTCCGACGTGTCCTGCTCTGATAGGCTGCTGGTGTCGCTGGCAGCACTCTGTGACTTGAACATTTTCCTCCAGAAGTCCTTCTTGCCCAGCAGAGCCCCCGGAATCTGTTCATCACTGGGGAGAGAAACAGGGATGGAGACAGACAGACAGACAGACAGACAGACAGACAGACAGACAGACACAATGACTAAATAGTTCTCATCAAACATACATTTTGTGGGGAGTACATTCATGCACAGTACCAGTCAAAAGTTTGGACACACCTAATCATTCAGGGGGTTTTCTTTATTTTTACTATTTTCTACATTGTAGAATAATAGTGAAGACATAAAAACTATGAAATAACACATATGGAATCATGTAGTAATCAAAGAAGTGTTAAACAAATCAAAATATATTTTCTTCAAAGTAGACACCCTTTGCCTTGATGACAGCTTTGCACACTCTTGTAAAAAATGTAGAAAATAGTCAAAATAAAGAAAAACCTGGAATGAGTAGGTGTGTCTAAACTTTTGACTGGTACTGTATATGCGTGTATCTGTGATCGTGTACATGTTTGTGTGTGTGTGTGTGTGTGTGTGTGTGTGTGTGTGTGTGTGTGTGTGTAACTATTCTTGTAGGGACCAGAAGTCCCCACAAGAAAAGTAAACAAAAACATTGACAACTGGGGACATTCTGTTGGTCCCTACAAGGTCAAATGCTATTTCTAGGGGGTTAAAGGTTATAATTAGTGTTAGGGTTAGAATTACATTAAGGGTTAGGAGCTAGGAGCTAGGGTTAGTTTTAGGGTTAGGAGCTAGGGTTATTTTTAGGATTAGGAGCTAGGATTAGTTTTAGGGTTAGGGTTAGTAGCTGGAGGTAGGATTAGGGTTAAGTTTTTGGGTTAAGGTTGGGGAAGAGGGGGAAGAGGGGGTACTCACTGCTCTGGTGTCTGGGGGGGGCGGCTGGATATGCAGCTGCGGCACTCGTCTGCAGCGGTGGACGGCTGCCCTCCCTTTTCCCCAGACACACCTGCCTCTGACCTGCACAAAGGACACACAGAACTAATTGTTCCTGACAAGGCTCCAGTATAGTCAGAACCACCCAGGACAGGTTAGACCCCAATAGTAGCAACTAAGGCTTTGTTGCATGGAGTAGCCGTCTGGAAACATTCCATCACCCCTACAGTGTTTTCACTATCCTTCCCCTATCTAAACCTTTCAGGCACAGGATGTTGGTTTGGGGCCTTTGTAGCACCCCGCCTGGACAACACCTAGGAGAAATACTGTGCTCCTTTTCAGATTGCCTTACATTTACATGTGAGTCAATAAGCAGATTGTCTTATCCAGACCGCAGGTAGCCTAGAGGTTAAAAGCGTTAGGCCAGTATCCAAAAGGTCGCTGATTCTAATTCCTGTCCATGTGCCCTTCAGCAAGGCATTTAACCCTAACTGCTCCTGTAAATTGCAATGGATAACTGCGTCTGCTAAATGACTAAAATGTCAGATGTATAGTTAGTCGATTGGTGGTGAAATAGCTAGATGAGACCACATATCACAGTCGTAGTACATTTGTCCTCAATAAAGAAGTGATCAGCAGAGTCAGTACCAGTAGGACAAGACAGGGTTCACTCCATCTGCACGACCACCCTCAACGTACAGATATCCCTGCTGTTTTTACATGTCTGTGATTGGTTGTTCTATATGTATGGTGCCAACCCACTGGGCACATTAGTCAGTTCAACGTTCAGTTTGATTTACATTTGTTTGAGATGTCAACTAACGTGAATTCAAAGTGAAATCAACGAAAACGTTGGGTGAAAAAAAGACTAAATGGCCTGATGTTGATGACCTTTTGCAAAATCCAAACAGTTTTCCACGTTGATTCAACGTCATCACGTAGATTTGTTTGGTTGAAATGACATGGAAATAACGTGGATTCAACCAGTGGGAGGTCCTTGTTCTGTGGACTACCTCCTGGATGCTGTAGGTTTGGTGATAGGCTCCTCTTTCTCCTCTGGCTTCTTGGTGGTGGCCACTTTCTCGGCCGAGTCCAGGAGCGCGCTCAGTGCCACCCTGCGGAACACGTTGCCATGGGACTCCTTGATGAACTGCACCAGCTGGCGGATGTCACAGTACAGACCCTGGATGGGGGGTGGGGAGATAGAGCGAGAGAGAGGACAGACAGACAGACAGACAGACAGACAGACAGACAGACAGACAACACAATGACTAAGTAATTCTCATCAAACACATCAATTGCTTGTGTGTGTGTAAGTGTGTGTGTGTGTGTGAGCGAGAGAGAGTGTGTGTGCATCTACGAGAGAGAGAAAGAGAGAGACAGAAAGAGATAGAGAAAGGAAGGAAGGAAGGAAGGAAGGAAGGAAGGAAGGAAGGAAGGAAGGAAGGAAGGAAGGAAGGAAGGAAGGAAGGAAGGAAGGAAGGAAGGAAGGAAGGAAGGAAAAGTATATTTAGACCCCGTACAAAAACCAACAATGAGCTGACCTCATTCATGTCATTGTGGGGTGTGTAATTGTTTGTGTGCGGGTTTTCAGTCAGCTAGTCAGTAGTAAGAGGACAGTGTTGCCACACAGTACTGCAGTGAGTCAGTATACTACGGTGTCAGCCATCAAGTGGTCCCTGAAGCCTTCTGTATGTTACCCTGCACCAGACAGCTGCTACAGAGCCCAATGCAGCCATGTTATCCTGCTCCACAGAGCTGCCACCATGTTACCCTGCTCCACAGAGCTGCCACCATGTTACCCTGCTCCACAGAGCTGCCACCATGTTACCCTGCTCCACAGAGCTGCCACCATGTTACCATGTTACCCTGCTCCACAGAGCTGCCACCATACCACCGTGTCACCCTGCTCCACAGAGCTGCCACCATGATACCTCCACAGAGCTGCCACCATACCACCGTGTTACCCTGCTCTACAGAGCTGCCACCATGTTATCCTGCTCCACAGAGCTGCCACCATGTTATCCTGCTCCACAGAGCTGCCACCATGTTATCCTGCTCCACAGAACTGCCACCATGATACCTCCACAGAGCTGGCACCATGTTACCCTGCTCCACAGAGCTGCCACCATGTTATCTTGCTCCACAGAGCTGCCACCATGTTATCCTGTTCCACAGAGCTGCCACCATGCTACCCTGCTCCACAGAGCTGCCACCGTGTTACCCTGCTCCACAGAGCTGCCACCGTGTTACCCTGCTTCACAGAGCTGCCACCATGTTACCCTGCTCCACAGAGCTGCCACCATGACACCTCCACAGAGCTGCCACCATGTTACCCTGCTCCACAGAGCTGCCACCATGTTACCCTGCTCCACAGAGCTGCCACCATGTTATCCTGCTCCACAGAGCTGCCACCATGTTACCCTGTTCCACAGAGCTGCCACCATGTTACCCTGATCCACAGAGCTGCCACCATGTTACCCTGATCCACAGAGCTGCCACCATGTTACCCTGTTCCACAGAGCTGCCACCATGTTACCCTGATCCACAGAGCTGCCACCATGTTACCCTGCTCCACAGAGCTGCCACCATGCTACCCTGCTCCACAGAGCTGCCACCATGCTACCCTGCTCCACAGAGCTGCCACCATGCTACCCTGTTCCACAGAGCTGCCACCATGCTACCCTGCTCCACAGAGCTGCCACCATGTTACCCTGCTCCACAGAGCTGCTACCATGATACCTCCACAGAGCTGCCACCATGTTACCCTGCTCCACAGAGCTGCCACCATGTTACCCTGCTCCACCATGTTACCCTGCTCCACCATGTTACCCTGCTCCACAGAGCTGCCACCATGTTACCCTGTTCCACAGAGCTGCCACCATGTTACCCTGATCCACAGAGCTGCCACCATGTTACCCTGATCCACAGAGCTGCCACCATGTTACCCTGCTCCACAGAGCTGCCACACAGCTACCCTGCTCCACAGAGCTGCCACCATGCTACCCTGCTCCACAGAGCTGCCACCATGCTACCCTGTTCCACAGAGCTGCCACCATGCTACCCTGCTCCACAGAGCTGCCAACATGTTACCCTGCTCCACAGAGCTGCTACCATGATACCTCCACAGAGCTGCCACCATGCTACCCTGCTCCACAGAGCTGCCACCATGTTACCCTGCTCCACCATGTTACCCTGCTCCACCATGTTACCCTGCTCCACAGAGCTGCCACCATGTTACCCTGCTCCACCATGTTACCCTGCTCCACCATGTTACCCTGCTCCACCATGTTACCCTGCTCCACAGAGCTGCTACCATGTTACCCTGCTCCACAGAGCTGCCACCATGTTACCCTGCTCCACCATGTTACCC